>NW_020862544.1:0-148885 GCF_003713205.1 Coffea eugenioides | reverse complement strand
ATTGGTGGGAGAATATGAAGGCTGAGATTGCTCAGTTTGTACAAAGGTGTCTTACGTGCCAACAAGTGAAAGCTGAGCATAAAAAACCGTCAGGTCTATTACACCCTTTAGAGATCCCTGAATGGAAATGGGAGCACATAACGATGGATTTTGTATCAGGGTTACCACGAACACAAAAGGGGCATGATGCGATTTGGGTAATAGTGGATCGATTAACTAAGACCGCACATTTCCTGCCAGTAAATATGAAATATTCTTTGGAGAAACTTGCCAAACTTTATATGGATGAAGTGGTAAGACTACATGGGGTACCAGTAAGTATTGTATCTGATAGAGACCCAAGGTTTGTATCCCGATTTTGGCAGAAATTGCAAGAGGCTCTAGGAACTAAGTTGAATTATAGTACAACATATCACCCGCAAACTGATGGACAATCTGAGAGAACCATTCAAACTCTTGAGGATATGCTAAGAGCCTGTATTGTGGATTTTGGAGGAAGTTGGAGCCGATACTTAACCTTGGTTGAATTTGCATATAACAATAGTTATTATTCCTCTATTCAAATGGCCCCATATGAAGCCTTGTATGGACGAAAGTGTCAATCTCCAATCCATTGGAATGAAGTAGGAGAGAGAAAGATTATAGATCCGACTACAATACCATGGGTTGAGGAAGCTTACGAGAAGGTAAAGGTGATTCGTCAGAGGCTTCAAACAGCCTAGAGCCGACAAAAGAGTTATGCCAATCATTGGAGGAAGGATTTGGAGTTCGAGATAGGGGATAAGGTGTTTCTTCGAATTACCCCGTTGAAAGGAAAGATTAGAGCAGGAAAAGGAAAAAAGTTGCAACCACGATACATAGGACCTTTCAATATATTTCAGCGAATAGGAAAGGTGGCTTATCGACTTGAATTACCAGCAAGTTTGTCTCGGATCCATGACGTTTTCCATGTTTCCTTGCTTAAGAAATATCATCTGGATCCGACTCACATTTTGCCACCCGAAGATGTTGAACTAGACGAGTCCTTAACCTATGAAGAACGACCTATTCAAATGTTGGATCGGAAGGTGAAGGACCTGAGAAACAAGCAGATTCCATTAGTAAAGGTTCTATGGAAGCATCATGAAGTGGAAAAAGCAACCTGGGAACTAGAAAAAGACATGCAAGAGAAATATCCCGACTTGTTCACGACGAAATGTATGAATTTCGAGGTCGAAATTCTCTTAAGGGGGAGAGAGTGTGAGGACTTGCAAATTCCTTATATTTTTTTCAAAAATGCCTTTTTATTTGAAAATTATTCATTTATTATAGCCCTACTACCCAATCATTCCACAATAAGTGCAAATGAACCTAGAAAGTAGGGTTTCACTTTTCGTTTTCAAGTTGGAGCAAGTTAGGGTTTTCACGTGTATCCGTAGTGTAATTATCCGGTACGGAGCGAGGATCAAATTTGGTGCTTAAGAGTGACTTTTAGGTGGGAAATAATATGTGATTAAAAGCAATGATATAAATTTAGTGAATACGAAGAAAAAAAACCTAGTACGTGTGATTTAAGGAAAAACGGTGCGAACCGACGTGTACCGTGCACTACCGATTGAACACACCACTTGATCACCACTTTCTTACCATACAAGCTCATTAATATTTGAGCAAAATATCCTCTCATTTTCCAGCTAGCTTTGACCGAATTTTAGGGCTAAAAATGCAAGAAAGAAAAAGAAAATTTTGGTTGGTAGTAGTGGTGACAAGTGTCACTCAACCATGGCTACTTAAACAAGCCAAAAGTCCAACCTTCTTATCCTTCATTTTGTTCCATTTCCCTCCATTTTTCTGCTGCTTGGCCGAGACAAGAGAGGAGAGAAAGAGAGCAAGAAACAAACTTCCTTCTTCTTGAGTTGAGCCATCCAAGTGAGGAATTAAAATTCTAAACCGATTAAAGTGTGAGTTGTGAGCTTGAGAAGCTAGGGGAACCAAGAATTCCAAGAGGAGGTGAAGTATTACTCTTGCAAGCTTCATTTGTTGAGGTATAAGGCTAAACCATGGCTTTGGTTCTTTTATTTTGGTTTAAGTTGTTGTATAATTCATGTTGTGGGTGGATTAGTAGTGATACAAGTTGTTATGATGATTTAAAGGTGATATATGTGAGTTAGGGTTTGAGGTATTTGCTGCCTATACTTGCTATATGGATGATATATGTTGTATCTAAGCTTATATAAGTGGTTGTAGTGAAGATTGGAGCAAGAAATCAAGAAAGGTTGCATTGAAAACGAAAAATTCCAGATTTCTGGAAAATTTTAGCCCATTCTGTCCGGTTTTATTGCATCATATTAGAGGCCAAATTAGGCTTAGAATAAAACATGAAAGTTGTATAGAATGATATTTTATAGGATCCTACAAAATTTCAGCTCAATCGGAGCAACGTATCCTGTGAAAAGACCAAAATACCCTCGCTTCCCTAGGATATTTCCAGTGATCCGTTTTGGACAGTTCATCCAATTGACTGTGTTTATTCACTATGATCCGTGCTGATTTAGCCATTTTCCAAAACATGAAAGTTTTAGTACTCTATCTTAGCTTTTAAACACCTCAAAAAACGCCTTAAACGGACGCTGGCAGACTGAGATATGACCATTTAAATGTAGTACGGTTGATTAGCTGATTAGTTGGAACCTGGTTTGGTGAACTGGGAATTTGATTAGGTTACACTGGAAATTTGACCAAGTGATCTTCATGAAAGTTGTAGGACATCGTCTTAGCTTCGAAATGGTATAAGTTACATACCAATCCGATAAGCGTAGCCTCAGATGTGTTCTTTCCGTAAAAACCCATCAAATCTGTCTTTTGTAAACTTCATTTCCGCATTTGTTATTAGTTGATTTATGTCCTTGTATTGTCTTGAGCCTTTGGAATGGCTATTGTAATGCATTTGTGTTGTGTATAAACTTGGGCTTGAATGAGAAAAATAATGAAACCAAAATGACTGGAAAATTAGGTAAACACAAAGGGCATGCTGCCCAAATCTACGCTCGAGGACTAGAGAAATATACCTGCGACTTGGGTAAAGTTGGTAAGTGAATAACACTTGAACCATCTAGGACTTTTGCTACCTTGGTTATCGAGGGTTATACGTTAGAACCTATCCGAACTTGTACCCTTAGGAAAAACGGTAATAATCACTATAAATCCGTTTTCCTTGCACTTTCAACTCAAAAAGTTATTTCCAAGTATACATCTTACAAAACTTTTCAGTTTGAAAAGCGAGCAACCGTTTCACGACTATTCTCCAAGTGAATTTCAATTTCTTGATTCTTATTGAACGAAACATCTAAGTTTCGAACCTTACTTGATTTTCAAATTCTTAAGCAACGTTTTATCGAAGATTTGGACTCCAAGCCAGGAGTACCACCTGGACGAGATCATTAAAAGCACTATACTTGTTCTGGTGAGTGCTTTCAAATATCTGATTGAACTTGGTATTTGTGATTTATCTTTGACCAATGTGACTACATGATATATAAATGATTGCTCGGGCAAGGGTGTACTTTATCGCACTTGCCCCAACAAGAATTGTACTTGTTACCGATTTCACTTGACTTGCTCTACATGCATATAAATTATATCTTGTCTGCAATTCCAGAAACCCTGTGGCTAGTTAATCGAGTCGAGCCGGCAAGGGCCTGATCGATTAGATAACGAACCCTGGGAAACTAATAATGTCGAGTGGAGTGTTATCTCCTTGACCAATCGGTATACTCGAGTATTACCACCCGTGTTTCGTGTGGCGTGCGGGCCCGGATAAGGGGGTTGATCGGTGGACGGAGACTGGCGTGAAGTGGGGTTTTCTTTCTAGACTAGTTATTACTTGAAAGTTGACGGAGTGTCGACTACCAATCGTTCAAGCTGGGATGGAGCAGAGACATGAGCCACTGTATCCTTGCATGTGAATATGATCCATATATTCTTGATTACATGAAGTATTATTTCTTTGGTTGGACTTGTTTGCTCGCTATTTCACTATTACACTGTTAGTATTTTATTTGATGGCCAATTGGATATTTGGAACTTCACTAAGCTTTGGCTCACTCCGTTAGTTTTGTTTTCCTTACAGGGGTACGAGCGAGGCGTGAGACGTGTAAAGACTAGCGTAGTCTAGTCGTTTTGACTTTTGACTTGTACTCGCATTATTCCTCGAATAGAACGTTTTGTATTGGGATTGTATACACTTTGAACCAGTTTGGGTATATTGAGGCTTTGTACCTTGATTTTACATCAATGTAAATTATAAGCTTGAATTGCGATGTTATTTATTGTCTATGGAAGTATGCACGTTATACGCGTGAGTGAGTCCTGGCGAGAGTTTGGCAGGCAGTCCACCAAACCCTTTGGTACGCGTTAGGGGGAGGTGGGGTCGTCACAAAGACAGTAAACATTTACACATAATGTCATGGACAGTTCACCCATTCAGATGAGCACTTCAACACCAGCCAGAAAAGGATACGGTACTGATACGGAGGCTTCCACCTGGTTCTAGATAGAGCACCCAAGATTCAAACGTTGATATAGTTGATATGGTGCTCCAGCCAGATTTCAAGCGTAGCATTTAGTCCCATACAGTGTTTCACGTGCAGCCGATCATGGAGTAGCATTTTCCAAGTTCATTGACACTCCGTCAACGTTTGAAATATAGCAACAAATCCAATAGAACACCACTTATCTCCAATCTCCGTCCACTAATCAACCCCCTACTGGGCCCGAACACCAAATAGAAAAAGTAGTGGTAATACTCGAGCATACCAATTAGTCGAGGAGATAACACTCCACTCGACAGAACAAGATAGAGGTACTGAGATGGGATGAGAGACACCTCCCACTCGGATTGAGTGTGGTACATTGTGAAATCCCTCATCTTTAACATACAATTTCCCCAAACTACATGCCTTGCATCAAGATTTAAACCACCTCTTATATGCCCTAACATTATATTTTACAATGTGTTACAACAAATCCCTTGTATTGACCCTCACTTTAAAACACAATTTTCTTATTTACATGCCTTATTATAAGATCTAAACCATTTAATATATGCCCTTACAATATATTTCCTATGTATTATAACAATTTCCATGCATTACATTTCAATTCATTTTACTTGAAGTAAAATATTTCCTTGAGCTAGGTTGTAAATAATTCACCACTTGTAATTGTCCAAGTGTTCTTTTATTAGTGGTAGAGACTTTATGTGAGAGATTAGAGGTGTTGAATAATTATTGGCGCATTTGGAAAGGTAAGAATGGAATTAGTCAAAGATTAAGAAAGGTTAGGACAATAATGGAGCCATGTGGCGAAACCCTAGCCATGGGTTTGTTTGACTAAGGATTAGAAGACAAAATAAAAACTAAACATGGCTCTTTTCTTCCCTTAGATGGCCGAACCCCTTAGCAAAAAAAGAGAGAGAGAGAGAAAGAGAGCTCCATACACTTGCTTTTAACCCTAGTAAATCAAGAACAAAAATCCAAAAGAGAAAGATCTAGAGTTAGTGAGAAACTTTCCTCCAATCCTTGTGGTTGTTCCAAGCTTGAAGCTTTCATTTTGGTGGATTGTTTTGGTGACTTAAGCAACTTGTAAGAGAGGCAACTAATCTTTAAATGATGGTTTTATGATGTTATATCATCTACTTTAAGTTTTAGTGGTAAACTACAAGTTGTTTTGGTTGAGATTTGGGGATTAATCTCTTGAAATAAACAAGTAGTAGTTAAGCTAGTTAGTATGCCAACCATGTGTTTCATGAAATGTTTAACCTTTGTTCATGTTTGATTATAAGGTATTAAAATGTTTTTGAACCGCTTTTTAGTATATCTAATACCTGTTATGTGATTGGAGTACAAATCATGAAAGGTTGAAAGTTAGAAAAGTTGGGGAGGTGCTGTCCGAAAATTTCAAGGGCTTGCTGCCCTGTTTTGCTTTGATAATTTCATGCTTAATTTGGATACAAGTGTGAGGGATATATGTTGGGTTATGTGTGTGGAGGTTGTCTACAAAAAATTAGCCAATTTGGTTGGATAAATCTTGAGTTATGAGCAAAGAGGCAAAACTGGACTAGGTCCAGGAATTTTCTGACCAGTGATCTTGTGAAGGTCATAACATTTTACTGAATGATCAGATTTGAGTGCCGTTTGTGGTATTTGAAAGTAGACTTTTAGAGCTTTAAACTTGTACCAAGCTCAATTTCTGGTTCATCCCGAGCGATTCGTGGCGAGTCTTGAATGTTGGCTGCCCGGTTGTTACTGTTCATCCGAGACTGTCCAGAAGATTCATTTGGTTGCTTAATTTTGAACCACTTACGTTTGGATCTTGGAAATGGTTTCTTCTACACAAATATAGCCTTGTGAACCTAGTTTCTAACGGCACTAACAGAACCTAATTCTGACTTTTCTACAGTGAATAATAACCGTTTTCCCGAGACTACCGGGCAAGACTGTTTAATCGGAATAAGGAACCTTCAAGTCTAAATGAAACATTTCTTTTGCCGAGCTTTCATGTACACACTAAACTTATTTTCTCATGAACTTTTACCATGGTATGGACCTCATTGCAGGCCGGATTAAGTAGCCTAGACTACTCACTTGGCTTCTTAATGAACCTATACTTTAGTAAGGAACGAATCCAATTGTTAATGATTTCACTCGTTGACCAAGGTTTGGGAAATGAAGGTGATCGTAACCGAGACGTTTGACGTCAATTGCTACTTGTGCTTGACAGGTGAGTGTTCCACTATGTGAGAACCCGTATTTTCCCTTAATGTTTTTCCTAGGGTTTTTTCCCTTTAATGGCATGTTTTCTGCATTTTCTGGCTTAGGAAAATTTTCTTGGTGGATTTTATGCGTTATTATAGTTTTTAGATGATTTTTCTAGCATTGGGTAGTTTTTGAAAAATTACGGATATATAATGGACGTGGGCCCCACTAGTGCGAAAAGTTCGAAAAAATTCGGCCAAAAAGGTTAAGTTTCGGATACTGTGTAAAATTTATCGGGTGTTAAGAGATAAGTAGAGGAGGTGAAGTGATTGATGTGAGAGGTAACAAAAGGATAGAAATGCATTTATGAAGTGCCAAGTGTCACTATGTCTTTGGTTGGACTTTATGGGACACTATTCACTTTTTTGACTTTTTCCCATTAAGTTAAATATCTCAAAAAATGAATAAAATTCACTCTTTTCTTCTCCTCCGTGGCCGGTTCTCTCTTGAGCAAAGAAGAAAGAAACTCTTCACCATTTTAGCTTCCATTTAGTTCAATCTTCCAAAACCAATTGCCTAAACTAGTTTCTACTCCATAAAATCCCTCCATTAGGTGCTAGTAAGTTGTTTGGTGAAATTTTTAAGGAAGCTAAGGTGTTCTACAACTCCCTCTCTCTTGTTTACTTGGTAAGTGGTGATTGAATATCCTCCTACACTTAATGATGTTTAATTTGTGCCTAGTGGTGGCTAAAGTGTTGAAATTTGTGATTTATTTCTTGCTTTTGGATGATATGGTGAAGTTTTTATTTTATTGATGAATTTTCTGGTTTAATGTGATCATGAGGTTGTGGTTAGTTATGATGGTTGGTAATGAGGGGTTATGACTTTAGTGGATGTAAATGATAGGAAATTGCAACCAATTTTGGGTTTGGAAGGAAATGTGAAAAGTTAGGGTTTCATAACCCCCTTTCTGTCCGGTTTTTGATCATATGGTTAGAGGCCGAATTGGCCTTTTCTTAAAACATGAAAGTTTTAGGTATTGATGTGTTTGAGGTGCCTGTAAAATTTCAGGTCATTTGGAGTAGTGTAGAGTGAGAAATGTCGATTTTACTGTTGCTGTTCTGGGTTGATCAGAATGTGCGAACTGCGATTGGAATCGTCTGTTTTGACTGGAATTGCTTTGGATTTGGATGTTGGTGTCTTCTGATGAAATGTATCTTGATGTCTTAGCTACCGCATTCCTTTGGAATCAATGAATTTGGACTTGTATAGACTGAGTTGGACTGATTACAGCATAGTGTAATTTGTAAACCTGCAATTACGGTTCTGGTTTGGTATTTTGCATATTTGACCTAGTTGTGCTAGGATTTGGACTGAGTGGCCTTCTACATTGTTGTAGCCCTGTCTTTTAGCTTCGAGATGGTGGGTCTTGCACCCTCATCCGAGAAGCGTAACGCATCTTGTACCATTACCGCATATTGAGGACAAAACTGTTTTTGTTGCTAGGCCAAATGAGTTACATTTCCTGATTTTCTGGTTTGCTATAATGCTTGTATATGTTTATAAAACCCTATTGGGGTTGTGATTGGCATTACTTTATGACTCGTTATCGAGTCTCATTGTACTTGTTTACGTGTTCTAGGGCGTGACGGTGGTTCACGACATTCTCTTGACGGAAGTGCTTGAAACAACACTTAATTGATAAGTGAGTATACTACTCACTTTAATGGTACAATGTGGCTTTGTTATATGTGAATTTGATGCCTTGAAGGCTTATTTGGCTATTGGAAGTGATTGAGGTGAGGGTGTACTTGACCGCCCTCACCCCCTTGTGATTCCATTCATGACTGTTTACCGTTTCACTGAAATACTGCACTTGCTATATGAGATATTGAATTTCATTCATGGAAAACTGATTTGGTGTCGTTTGGACGAATATCCAATGGCCTTACTGTATTACTGAGCTCAACCCCGTAGGTAGTCAATTGAATCGAGCCGGCAAGGGCTTGGTCGTGAAAATTGACATGCCACGGGGACTGTACTGGGGAATCTTGTAGTAATGAGACTCTTGGTTCCGGTATACTCGAGTATTACCAAAAGCTACTGATTGGAGTGCGGGCCCGGTTGGGGTATGTTTGGTGGAAGGGATGGGAGTGAAGTGGGTTCTACGGTTGGTACTCATAAACGTTGACGGAGAGTCAATGAGATTGGATCGAGAATGCAAGCGTGGAAATGGGCTCTTGAGAGCCGTCCGTATCCTTTTACCGATTTGTTTTGCTTCCTATTTGGATACTTGAAATGAACGGTTATGCTTAAGTGATCTTTGTTGCTTATGTGATAGTTGCTCACTGGGCTTTAGCTCACTTTGTTCCATTTGTTTTCCTTACAGGAAAATGATCATTTTTGGAAGATCATACTTGTTGGTTGCCAAATTGAGCCATGTATATGTCTATGTTGAATAGCTCTTTGCATGAAACCCTAATGTGTATTGGGTTCATCTTTTGATTGGCAAACCGAACATGTGTATCCATGATGAATAGCTTTTGGCATGCCAAATTGGTTGTAAATGTTGAATTGCAATGTATTAATGGTTGGTTGACATTTGGTTGGATTTCTGATTAACTTGTATTTCAAACGGCAAAAGAAAAATTTGGCTACTCCCGGCCTAGTATCCGGATTCGGACATGGCCGGTACTGTTCATCATCGGCTTCAATTTTCATTTTTCTTTATTTTGTGATTTTGACTTGTTTACGTGCGTGGGTATGTTCCGGAACGTATTAGATCGACGTGAACTGATCCGTAGTCCTGGCGAGAGCTGGGCAGGCAGCCCGCTAACCCCTTTGGTTCGCCTTAGGGGAAAGTGGGGCTGTTACACACTACCTGCTACCTGTTACTTGAATATTTGAAATACTTGATTTATGACTGTTGGAGCCAAATACTGTTTTGATAAAATGGAGACGAGCGTGTACTTTATCGCACTCGATCTCACTTGTTTCCAATGAGGCTCTGTATACTGTTATTATGAGATGTGATTTCTCTGTATATGACTGTGTTTAAGTTGTTTGGGTGATATCCCATCAACTACTGCTACTGTTTAGGTACCCAACCTCTTAGGTGAGTCGGTTGTATCGAGCCAGCAAGGGCTTGGTCGAGAAGGCCGATAAACCTTGGGGACTGATGTTTGGAGATCCCTGGTGAAGTATAGCTGTTGTGCTTGCTTGTTGTGTTGCCTAGCACCACCAGTGGTAAAATCCTCGACTTGATCTTGTTTCTTTGGAATCTTGAATTCCTGGTATACTCGAGTATTACCAAACTACTGTTTGTGGCGTACGGGCCCGGTAGATGGTTGATTGGTGGACGGAGACTGGTGAAAGTGGTGTTCTACGGACCCTTTTATACTGTGCATACAAGTGTTGACGGAGTGTCAACAGGAGGCAATTATGATCAAGCTCAAGTGGATCTTTGGCTTTTGAAAGCCATCCGTATCCTTGAATTGAACTGTGATTAAACTGTTATTCTACTGTACGGTGTTTATTTGATTATTTTGTGACCTTATGTGACTATGTGTTTACTTATTTTACTTGGAACCTCATTGGGCTTTAGCTCACCCCATTCCCTTTGTTTTTCTTAACAGATCGGGGATGGATTGATCAAGAGCTTTCTTAGCTTTATTTTGTTTTGAACTTGTATTTTGAGATTGTAACCTTTTGTTTAAGGAGACCTTACTTTTGACTTCCGTAATTTTGAATCTATAAGTTCGACTTATGTTATATAAGTTATGTGTGGAGTGATAAGTTGACATTTAATTATGTGTATGCTAAGCTTTTAGATTGTTGATGTAGTGTTTATGTTTAATTGGGGTTACACTCCTGTGAATGGAAGATATCTCGTCTGCTTCACTTGAGTTATTAGTACTTTGATCGACTGAGCCCCGGCGAGAGCTGGGCAGGCAGTCCGCTGATACCTTTGGGTTCGCCCTAGGGAGAGGTGGGGCTGTCACAGTTGATATCAGAGCTTAGGTTTCAGATCCTTGTAGTATTCCCTAGAATTAAACGTTTGGGATGCTTGACTGTTGGATTGGTTTAAAAGTTAAGTGACCACTAAAAGGGATAAGAATTAAAGCCTAGGGTTGAATTGGCCTGGACGAGTTAGGTATTTTCGACTTGAGGATTATATGTGATTATTTTCCCTTAAGAGTACTTACGTTTTATCTACACTTTGTGTAGGATGGACGGATCTTGTGGCCTTAGCGATAGACTGGTTGGCGAGACGCCCTGTGATGATTTACCGATGATTAGATACCAGACCAGGTCCGGAGGAGCTAGAACATATTGGAGCCCATCTGACCGCTATAGGCACTGCGAGTGTCAGCATATTTACACTTATCCTAATGAAGTAGTTCTGGCCGTAGTGAAGGAGCGGAAGGTCCTAGCGAGGGACAATACTAGGCTTGGATTTGAAATGAATTACCTGAAGAAAACTATTGAAATGCAAGCTGAGCAGATTAAGGAACTTGAGTATGATGTGGTCAAGGGCTGAGAAAGGGTTGATGACTTGAGCGCGCAGCTTGGCGAAGCTCAAGAGCGCATGGTTAAGTGGGCCAGGAAAGTGAGGAATAGAGCAGAGTCCATTCTGAATATTTGTGATGATCTGCTGGGAGAAGTGAGTGATGAGGCTTCTCACATTGGAGATGACACAGTAGCTGAACCCGTCCAGTCTAGGGGGTCAACTAGCCCTACGATGGATTAAGCCTTTACTTCTAGGCTATTCCTTTGGATGATTTTGACTATTGTACATAGAAAGGATAGGGGATGTTGTAACTCGATGGTTGTACAGTTTTCTTTTGACCACTTGTGCTAGGTTTTTGTTTGATATGACTGTACGACTATATCTGTACTCTTGAGGCTCGTACTTGCTACTTTTGGTCCTGTTATTTTATAAATGACTGTTAAGAGCCTTTATGTACAGTGTTTTGACAGTTGACTTGGATCTTTGACTTTTGACTTTTGACTTTGACTTTATTTCGGCATTGGCCTTTAACTGCTTTTCAATTTCACTCGTTTATCGTGACTCCGATTCCATTTCTTATAGGACCTTTAAATATGAATAAGCATATATTGTATACCCCTATTTGCTTACCCTGTTAGTTATAATACTTGGGCCCTAGACTAGTGAGTAATAATGGAGACTAGACGACAATATGGTTGGGGCCATAGGTGTGGATCTAGGTTGTGAGAACCCGTAACTTTTCCATTTGTTAGGTTTTATAATCTTTCTAGGCTTTCTTAATTTCAATGGCTTGTTTTCTACACTTTCTGTATCCGGAAAATTTTCTAGATTATTTTTACGAGTAAATATAGATTTTAGATGATTTTTCTAGTATCGAATAGATTTTGAGAAATTAAGAACGTATATCGGACGTGGGACCCACTAGTGCGAAAAGTTCGGAAAAAATTCGGCCAATAAGGTTAAGTTTCGGATACTGTGCAAAATTTATCGGGTGTTAAGAGATAAGTAGAGAGTGAGAGAGAAAAGAAAGGATAGGAATACATTAATGGAGTGACAAGTGTCACACAACCATTGGTTGGACTTTGTTGGCAACTATTCACACTTTTGACTTTTGACCAAATTGAGTAAATATCTTGAAAAATTGCTCAAAAATCACCATTTCTTCTCCTCATATGGCCGGCTCTCTCTCTCCAAAAGGAAGCAAGAAACTCTTCAAGTTTTAGCTCCAATCTTGCTCAAGGTGAACCATCCAACCATTTGATCTTGCAATTACTCCATAAAATCCCTTTAGTTAGTGATAGTGAGTGATTTGGTGAAGCTTTCTTGGAGAGCTAAGGTGTCCTACTACTTCCTCTCTCTTGTTTTCTTGGTAAGTGATGCTCAAACTTCCTCCTACACCTAATGATGCTTAAGTTATGCTTAGTAGTGATTAAAGTGCTGAAATTTCTGGTTTTTATCTTGGTTTGAAGTGATTTGGTGAAGTTTTTCTATTTTTGAGGAATTTTCTGGTTTAATATGAATGTGATGTTGTGGTCATCCATGATGGTTGATAATGAGGGGGAATGACTCTAGTAGATGTGAATTAGTGATAATTACAACCAATTTTGGATTTGGAATGAAATGTGAAAAGTTAGGGTTCATGAACCCCTAATCTGTCCGAAATTTTAGGTCATAGATAGATGCCGAATTGGACTTTGCTCAAAAAATGAAAGTTGTAGGTATTGATGAGTTTGTAGTACCTGCAAAATTTCAGGGCATTTGGAGTAGTATAGAGTGAGTTATGCCGTTGTTACTGTTGCTATTTTTGGTGAACAGAATGTGCGAACTGCGATAGTAATTGTCTGTTTTGACTGGAATTGGTTTGGATTTAGTTGTTGGTGTCTTCTGATGAAATGTATCTTGATGTCTTAGCTTTCATGTGCCTTTGGAATCAATGAAATTGGACCTGTTTAGGCTGATATAGACGTATTACAGTTTTGTGTGATTTGGGAACCTGTAATTGCGGTTCAGGTTGTGGTATTCTGCATTTTTGACCTAGTTGTGCTAGGATTTGGACTGAGTGGCCTTCTACATTGTTGTAGCCCTGTCTTTTAGCTTCGAGATGGTGGGTCTTACACCCTCATCTGATAAACGTAGTGCATTTTGTGCTATTACCGCAAAAAGAGGACGAAAACTATTTTTTTGTTAAGGTCAAGTGGTGCATTGCTGAATTTCTGGTTTGCTATTATGCTTGTTTATGCATATGAAACCCTATTGGGTTATGATTGGCATGGCTTTTTGACTCGTTATCGAGTCTCATTGTACTTGCTTTCATGTTTTAAGACTTACTCTTATTCCGGTCATTTCCTAGCTAACTTTTGTACTTGTACTGCTTTGAGCCTAGTGAATGGCTTTTGGGAAATGAGATGACTTTTGTGTGAAATGTTGGGACTGATTTGAGGATATAATGAAGCCTTAATGGCTGGAAAAGTAAGAAATTTAGGGGAGGTGCTGCCCGATTTTATAGGCCGTTTGGTTCCTTTAAGTTGGGTTTGCCTTTTTGTGAAAATGAAAGGCTTTTGGGTTGTTTGCGCCTAAGTCTTCATGTTACCTTTTCGTTTCTAAGAAAATCATGTTTTGCACCCTTGCATTAGTAATTATTTGGCGAGGCATACGACTAGTAGTCGAGCCTCACATGTGCATTCTGTTTACTCGATTCTGGAAGTAAAACCTTCAATTGGTTTATTTTGATTATTTTAGGATTTCTTGGCGATTAAGGCCAATCTGAAGTGAAAACTTTTGAAGTTGAGCCGGTGAGTGTTCCACTACCTGCTACCCATTATGTGAAATATCTGAATATCTGAATACTTGATTTATGACTATTGAAGCCAAATACTGTTTGGATAAAATGGAGGCGAGGGTGTACTTTATCACACTCGTTCTTCTATCTGTTCATATGCCAATTTTGAGTGCCTATCTGAATCTGCCGTCTGAATCTGCTATCTGAATCTGCTATTCTGTATCTGTATCTGAATCTGTTATCTGTGTCTGCATCTGTTCGGATTTCTATGACCTATGAGCTCAATCCTGTGGCTAAGTTATTCGAGTCGGGCCGGCAAGGGCCTGGACGATTAGATAACGAACCACGGTAGTCTGTTCGGGGATTTTGGGTATTGAGACCCTTGATTCCGGGTATACTCGAGTATTACCATTTTGTTCGTTTGAGGTGAGCGGGCCCGGTAAAGGGGTGTTTGGTGGACGGAATTCGGTGTAAAGAGGGGTCTACGGACGTTTTGGTTCTATATACGTTGACGGAGAGTCAACCGGTTTGGATCAAGTACTGCGCTGGAAATTTGGCTCCTGAGAGCCACCCGTATCCTTCTGATTTGAATCATTGGTTCCTTTGCTTTACATCTGACATGTGTATCTGATTTGTTAAATGTGAAATGCCATGATTTTAATGCTATCTGTTTGGTACCTCATTGAGCGCAAGCTCACCCCTTTCTGTTCCTTTTGTTTTCCTTACAGGAAAATAAACCCTTTTGGTCTGGATTTGACAAATGGCTGCCAAATTGAGCTAGTTGAACATATCTTTTGTATAGCTCATGTATTAAAACCCTAAGTGTACTTTTGGGGCTTTTCTCTTTTGATTTGGCAAACCGTGTGTATATATTAACTTTTGAAAACTTATGTGTGTCATTTTGATTTGTAAACGCTAAAGTTCAGATGTGAATGTTTGTTGGCTATTCGGTTGGGTTCTGACGGGTCGGTTACTATTCATGGCCGACTCCGGATTTTTTTTTTATTTTGGGTTATTTTACCATTTTGACTTGTTTACGCTCGATTGTAAGTTCCAGATCGCTATAGATAGTTCTAGTCTGCATCGTGAGTCCTGGCGAGAGCTGGGCAGGCAGTCCGCTCACCCCTTTGGTTCGCCTTAGGGGAAAGTGGGGCTGTTACATAGGTAGGTCCAGGACTAAGAGAAGGAATAAAGGTCTGTAGTCAATTAGAACCAAGGACCCGAATATGGAGAAGGAGACCAGGTAGCTACAGCTATCAATCGTATGACTGATCTACTATTTACTGGCCCGTTTGGTTGACCATCGAGGTCAAGTACCGGGTAACTAGTAAAGGAACCTTGAAGTAAGTAAAGATAGGGGCCTGAAACGGTTCCAAAGTTCGCTTCCTCTAAATTTCTTAAAGGACCAGATCCCAAAGCTGCCGAGAACTGGTTTGAAAGAATGGAAGATATTTTTGCTGCTTCGCGTGGTCCCTGAGCGGAGTGAGCTAGGGGTCAAGTGGTGTTATTGTTCGATTATGTGGGTAAGTGGTAAGGACTAGATGCTCTTCTAGGGCGTAAGCTATGAATCATGACTGTTATAAACATAAACCCTTTTTCAGGATACTTGGGAGAAATAGATATGTATGTCGGGTAGGAATCTCTAATATGGGTGATTTACTCTTGGGACCGGCCGGCACGAGTTGTGAATTGTCTTATTGTGGATTCTTGTACTTGGGTACCAAATAGTGGAGAGCGCTAGAATAAGGGTCTGTATCTTGATTGCATTTGAGGTGAGTTTTGATGACAAAGGTTAAGGCGTGGATGATTCTAACACTTGACCTAGTTAATGGACTGATTGAAGGAATGGATCTCGGAAGTTATCATGGACTAATCTAGAAATAGTCTGTTAGGGTTTCTATAGACAGTGGCTAGATTGTGGCGTGTGTCAAAAAATTTGCACTGAAGACCTATTTCCTTCTCCTATGACTGTGAAGACTTGATAAGTGTTTATTTCGAATGTGAGGCGGTTTGATTGCAACTATATGGATATTTCTACCCCTCTTGTGATATTCTTTCCTATACTTCCTCGACACCTATCCACTAATGTCTAAGTATGGACTTGACTCGATTATTATCGTGGCGAGATTGTGAGTTTTGGAATTATGCATAGGGATTTGAAAAAGGAATTGGATTCTATACCTATATGCAAGAGCTTGAGATAGGATGTGGAACTTTCGACATACAAAGTACGCTTTAGGGATTCGTTATGTATATAAGTGGCAATGGTACTCCTTGTGTTAAGACTCCAGAATAGGAATAAGTGACACGGTATTTTGAAGTATTGTCCCACTTGTATTCTACTTTCTCGTCTATCTCATTTGAGAATAGCTAAGTTTAATTCCTCGTGGTTGGATTGGAAATGAATGAACTTAAAAGTTATATGACTAGAGCTTCCATGAAGCCAGTCGTAATTAGAGTTGCCTGGCAAGCTATCATTGAGTTAAGTAAATCGGCAAGGTGACAAATATGACTGATCTGCAAAAGAAAATAGAGATTATTTGAAAGGAAGTAGAGTTTCGAAAGAGAGTAACTGAGCACTGGAAAGGCCGAAGGAAACAGGAATACTTGGAGAAAATTGAACTACGGCACCAGAACATAGAATTGAAAAAGAAATATGAAGGGATTCTAGAAGGGGTACGCAATAAGTTTGAATTAGTGCATTTGCCTAGTCGAATAGCATCTCAAGACATCCCTTGTCAAGTTAGCCATTAGTGAGTGGTTGGGCAGTATTGGATCCTTGCCCATGAGTCTATTACTATAATTTAGTCTTTAAGTTAAGTGAAAATTTTCGTTTGTCATTCCAAAGGAATAAACTATTTAACGTATAGTGTATGGGTTTGAGAGCTAGCAAGAATAGTAGCCAAGTTTTAACTCTTCTTTTATCGAGATTAAAGTTTGTGTCACATTCTTCACCTTGACTAAATCAAAAAGTTGACCAAATTGTTTTCATCTTCCTCTTGCTTGGCCGAACAAATGGAGAAGAAAAACCAAAGAGAGACCTTCAACTCTGACCTCAAATTTGTACTTGAATCTTGAGTTTCAACCAACTAATTTGCAAACTACTCTATAGAAATGATAACTAAGGTAGATTTCAAGGTGTTGGTGGGGTGATTTTGGAGGAAGAAGCTCTAAGTTTTCATCTTTCTTGAGGTTACAGGGTAACTTTGGCAATAAACTTTCCTCTACTTTAAATATATGCAAACTAGTGGTTTAGGGTTTCAATTTCGGTTGTTTTATGAGAAAATATCATGGTTTGAAGTGGTGTTGTGAAATTTTCAGTTTTATGGTACTTTTCTGTCCACACATGATACTCAAGTGTTGGCCATGGTTTGGTAGCTTTGCTATGTGAAATATCTAGCTTTTATATGCTAGTTTGACTTGCCTAAAGAAACTTCCAGCTTGTGATTAGGAATTTCAGCTTAGGGTTTCATTTTCTAACTTGAGTAGGTGATAGTCATATGCTTGATTTAGTGAGTTGTTGGCTTGATATGTATATGCTTGAGTTGAAGCTATTTCATGGGATGAATGAAGCCTTGAATTGGCTGGAAAAAAATTAGTAAACACAAAGGAAGTGCCGCTGAAAATTTTTTCGCAGAGAACCTTGGAAAGTTTTATGAAATCTGTTATATCTTGATGTAGAAAAGTCAAAATTGAGTTTCATTTATTATGTTTGAAACTAGATTCAGAGTATCAGTATTGTTCTCAATTCCCATGAATATCTACGATTTTCAAAGTTGACTGAAATTGTATACCTGTTCTGTCTGTTACTAGGTGAAGCAGCAATTTTAGGTTGGAATTTGACTGACTTGTGGATTGGATCTTACAATGGTACCTTCTAGAAAGTTGTAACAATTTGAATCTATATTCCGACGGTATGAAGTTTATAAGTTTTGGACATAAGAATCTCGAGATATGATTTTCAAATGAGATCACGCAAAACTGGAAAATTTCTATTTTCCTAGGATTATTCCTACTTACATTTCCAACTTTAGGATTGGAGTTGGTAAACTATTTTGAGGTTGGTTTATGAGTGGATTGAGGCTTAATTGAAAAGAAAATGAGTTCTTCAAATCATTTTAGGTCAGACAATTTACAACTTGTATTTTGAACGTCTTTTCTACCTTCTCCAAATGTTTGGCTATAAGTGATACTTTTCTGCTCTAAATGACTTTTGTAATATTGATTAGTAAGGACATGAGGATTATTCCTCGATCGGAACAAGCTAGTATTATATTTTGATAGGTTATACGAGTATGAAACTTGTAAATTGATACATGTTCTAAATAAAGATTTGGAGCCTCAATTCCTACATAATATGGCTTTGTATTGCTGGTCTTTTACTAAAGCATGTGCTAACAGGACTTGAGAGAGTTAAAAAGGATATTCACCGAAAATATTTTGAACTACTCAGTAATCAAGCTGAGAATTTCGAGGGCGAAATTCTTTAAGGGGGAGAGAGTGTGAAAACCCTCATCTTTAAAACACAATTTCCCCAAACTACATGCCTTGCATCAAGATTTAAACCACCTCTTATATGCCCTAGCATTATATTTTACAATGTGTTACAACAAATCCCTTGTATTGACCCTCACTTTAAAACACAATTTTCTTATTTACATGCCTTATTATAAGATCTAAACCATTTAATATATGCCCTTACAATATATTTCCTATGTATTATAATAATTTCCATGCATTACATTTCAATTCATTTTACTTGGAGTAAAATATTTCCTTGAGCTAGGTTGTAAATAATTCACCACTTGTAATTGTCCAAGTGTTCTTTTATTAGTGGTAGAGACTTTATGTGAGAGATTAGAGGTGTTGAATAATTATTGGTGCATTTGGAAAGGTAAGAATGGCATTAGTCAAAGATTAAGAAAGGTTAGGACAATAATGGAGCCATGTGGCAAAACCCTAGCCATGGGTTTGTTTGACTAAGGATTAGAAGACAAAATAAAAACTAAACATGGCTTTTTTCTTCCCTTAGATGGCCAAACCCCTTAGCAAAAAAAGAGAGAGAGAGAGAGCTCCATACACTTGCTTTTAACCCTAGTAAATCAAGAACAAAAATCCAAAGGAGAAAGGTCTAGAGTTGTGAGACAACTTTCTTCAATCCTTGAGGTTATTCCAAGCTTAAAGTTTCCATTGTGGTGGATTGATTGGTGACTTGGGCAACTTGTAAGTGAGGTAAGTAATCTTTAAATTAGGGTTTAAGGATGTTATATCATCCACTTTAAGCCTTAATGATGAATTGCAAGTTATTGTGGTTGATATTTGGGGTTAGTTCCATGAATCAATCAAGTAGTGGTAAAGCTTGTTAGTATGCACACCAAGTGTTTGATGAAATGCCTAGCCCTTGTTCATGTGTGTGTATGAGGTATTAACATGTTTTTGAACCCCTTTTTAGTAGATCTAATACTTGTTATGTGATTGGAGTACAAATCATGAAAGGTTGAAAGTTAGAAAAGTTGGGGAGGTGTTGTCCGAAAATTTCAAGGGCTTCCTGCCCTGTTTTGCTTGGATATTTTCGTGCTTAATATGGCTACAAATGTGAGGGATATATGTTGTGTCATGTGTGTGGAGTTTGTCTACAAAAAAATTAGCCAATTTGGTTGGATAAATCTTGAGTTATGAGCAAAGAGGCAAAACTGGACTAGGTTCAGGAATTTTCTGACCAGTGATCTTGTGAGGGTCATAACATTTTACACGATGATCGGAATTGAGTGCCGTTTGTGGTATTTGAAATTAGACTCTTAGAGCTTTAAAATGGTACCAAGCTCATTTTCTGGTTCGTCCCGAGCGATTCGTGGCGAGTCTTGAAAGTTGGCTGCCCCGGTTGTTACTGTTCATCCGAGACTGTCCAGAAAATTCATTTGGTTGCTTGATTTTGAACCACTTACATTTGGATTTTGGAAATTGTTTCTTCTACACAAATATAGCCTTGTGAACCTAGTTTCTAACGGCACTGACTGAACCTAATTCCGACTTTTCTATAGTGAATTATAACCATTTTCCCGAGATTGCCGGGCAAGACTGTTTAATCCGAATAAGGAACCTTCAAGTCCTTCCAAAATGAAAAATTTCTTTTGCCGAGCTTTCATGTACACACTAAACTTATTTTCTCATGAACTTTTACCATGGTATGGACCTCATTTCAGGCCGGATTAAGTAGTCTAGACTACTCACTTGGTTTCTTAATGAACCTATACTTTAGTAAGGAACGAATCCAATTGTTAATGATTTCACTCGTTGACCTAGGTTTGGGAAACGAAGGTGCTCGTAACTGAGACGTTTGACGTCGATTGTTACTTTTGCTTAACAGGTGAGTGTTCCACTACCTGCTACCTGTTACCTGAATATTTGAAATACTTGATTTGTGATTGTTGGAGCCAAATACTGTTTTGATAAAATGGAGACGAGCGTGTACTTTATCGCACTCGACCTCACTTGTTTCCAATGAGGCTCTATATACTGTTATTATGAGATGTGATTTCTCTATATATGACTGTGTTTAAGTTGTTTGGGTGATATCGCATCAACTACTGCTACTGTTTGGGTACCCAACCTCTTAGGTGAGTCGGTTGTATCGAGCCAGCAAGGGTTTGGTCGAGAAGGCCGATAAAGCTTGGGGACTGATGTTTGGAGGTCCCTGGTGAAGTATAGCTGTTGTGCTTGCTTGTTGTGTTGCCCAGCACCACCAGTTGTAAAATTCTCGACTTGATCTTGTTTCTTTGGAATCTTGAATTCCTGGTATACTCGAGTATTACCAAACTACTGTTTGTGGCGTGCGAGCCCGGTAGAGGGTTGATTGGTGGACGGAGACTGGTGAAAGTGGTGTTCTACGGACCCTTTTATACTGTGCATATAAGTGTTGACAGAGTGTCAACAGGAGGCAATTATGATCAAGCTCAAGTGGATCTTTGGCTTTTGAAAGCCACCCGTATCCTTGAATTGAACTGTGATTAAATTGTTATTCTATTGTACGGTGTTTATTTGATTATTTTGTGACCTTATGTGACTTTGTGTTTACTTATTTTAATTGGAACCTCACTGGTCTTTAGCTCACCCCATTCCCTTTGTTTTCCTTAACAGATCGGGGATGGATTGATCAAGAGCTTTCTTAGCTTTATTTTATTTTGAACTTGTTTTTTGAGATTGTAACCTTTTGTTTAAGGTGACCTTACTTTTGACTTCCGTAAGCTTGAATCTATAAGTTCGACTTATGTTATGTAAGTTATGTGTGGAGTGATAAGTTGACATTTAATTATATGTATGCTAAGCTTTTAGATTGTTGGTGTAGTGTTTATGTTTAATTGGGGTTACACTCTTGTGAATGGAAGATATCTCATCCGCTTCACTTGAGTTATTAGTACTTTGATCGACTGAGCCCCGGTGAGAGTTGGGCAGGCAGTCCGTTGATACCCTAGGGTTCGCCCTAGGGAGAGATGGGGCTGTCACATACATGCTGCCGCTCAGCACTGGGGTCGACGAGATAACTCTCCAATCAACTTAATCAAGATAAAAGTACTGAGATGGGATGAGAGGCACCTCCCACTCAGATTGAGTGTGGTACATGCTGTCGCTCAACACTAGGGTCGACGAGATAACTCTCCAATCGATTTAATCAGGATAAAAGTACTGAGACGGGATGAGAGGCACCTCCTACTCGGATTGAGTATGGTACATGCTGCCGCTTAGTAGTTACAAGTCAAGCACAAGTACAAACACAATTACAGGTCAATCAAATTCGTGCAAGTACAAGATCATTCAAGAAGAGGAGGACGAGTGTGATAAAGTACACACTTGCTTAAGCGGTAATAAGCCAGTTCAAGCAACAAGTCATTTTTGAACCACAAGTAGCATGGAACATGCAGTTGAAACACTCACCTGTTAAGAAATGCAAAGTTTGTCCATCAAATCCCATGGTTACCCTCACCTTCGTTTCCTAGTTCTAGGGCAATGAGTGAAAGTCGTTAATATCCTAGATTCATTTTCTAACCCAAACGTAAGTTCATTAGGTGCCCAAGTGGTTCGTTAATCGACTCAATTTACCATACAAGTTAAACCAAAGATGTAGGAAAAAGTCATAAGAAAATGAGTTTGACAAATGCACGAAAGTTGAGCAAAAGGAAAATCTCATTCAAGTGCAAAAGGGTTTTCTCGGGTATAACAGTCGTGCGCGCGCAGTCTCGGGAAAATGGCCATATCTCACTGTAGAAAAGTCAGAATCGGACGCCATTGGTAGCGTTGGAAACTAGATTCAAATAGATTTCTAACGGTATGAAGTGCAAACTCTAATTCCTCTCTTATCAAAACCAAAAGTCCGGGAAGTTGACTGATTTTCCTGTTCTGATCAGCTCATGACTTTAACAAAATCACCCTAATCCTCCTTCCTAACCTCATTCATTTTGGCTCAAATTCATCTAATTCAATCTCCTAAAGTTAATATACAAGGAGTCAAGTTATATAGCACTATTTAAGCTTAAAATTCAACACACAAGATGATAAAGTGAATCAAGGCAGTCCGGCCAACAAGGAAGAACAAAACAGTCTGCTACCTTGCCAAATCAACCAATTTACTTGCTCCATTTCACCTCAATTCACATACAAGCTTAAACCAATGTTTAGCCAAGTTTCTTAAGCTTAATTAAGGTTCAATAAGTCACAAAGATCAAGGGGAAAACCTCCAATCCATGGCCGGCTAGCAAGGAGGAAAGAGAACAGTCCCAAGTTCACATTCACCAACAAACTCCATCCTTTCATTATTTTTAACTTAACCAACATTCCAAGAGTTATTTCTAACTTTAAGAGGGTTCATTAACATGCTAATACATCAAAGAAAATCACAAACAAAGCTTAGGCAAAGAATCAAACACATGGCATGCCATACATCCAACCTTACTTCCACTTACTTTGCTCAAGAAATTTAACCACAAACAACATCAACTCAACTTCTAGTTTGTCATCAATACTTTAAACACTTGATATTAAATAATAAAGCTAGGGTTTAAGGATCAATTACCTCTCTTAAATGAAGTTTGAATCACCCAAAATTCCACCAAAGCAAGAGTTCCAAGCTTGAATTACAAGCAAGTCTTGAAGATAGTTTACTCAAACTAACTAAGGTTCCTTCTCCTTTGGTTTTTCCTCAAAGTCCAAGCTAGAGTTTCAAGCAAGAAAAATGGAATTTTTCTCCTCTTTTTGAAGCTCAAGAAAGTTGGCCAAATGAGGAAGGAGACGATAGGATTTTTAGTCAATTTTTCTTTTAATAAAAGGATAAGAAAGGTTATAGTCAAAGTCAAAGCTCCATGGATTTTGTGACAAGTGGCTTTCTAATGTTAATCCTCATCCTTTTGTCTTCCAAATGTTATAATATCTAGCCAACCTCTAATTATCTCATAGCATCTTATAAAATAATATCTCTTTGTGCAAAATTCCACCTAGTCTTCAAAAATTTACCGCACTTACCGCATTAGCGGGTCCCACTTCCATAATGCATGTCAAACTTAACATGAACTAACTTATTCAAGAAAAATGATTTAAAAACTTGGCTCACTTATAAAATATCTAGGAAATTTAAGGCAATAAAGTAAAGTAAAGAAAATGTATTCGAAGAAATAAAATAAAATAAAGAAAATTTTTTCCGAGTCCTCACATCGTGGTTAGTATGTTCATGGAGGTTTTGATCATGATGGAGAAGATCAACTCATGATATACTCAATTGCTACTAAATTTACTACTTGCTTGTAGAAATCGAAGTAGATCCTTTGCTCAAATGGCTTAGAAATCTTAGAGTTTTTCGGAAAGATGAAGGTATGGGAATTTTGAAATTTTGAAAAGCTGTTTTAGACACCCACTAGGGGAAACCTTCTCTGCCCACAGAGAAAAATTGCTCCCATAAAAGAGAGAAGTACCCATTGGCCCTTGCATATTTACTCTGATTTATTCTTTCTGGTGTTTCTAAATTATGGAAGGCCAGCTATTCAAAATCTCAAGAAATGTAAACATGTGACTAGTGCTAACTTTTGTGACAAGATTATTCAAGTCTAAATTTTGTTACAATTAAGGCATGAACATGTTGGCATGGCTAAATATTCTATGGTGTGCCCTTTCTGATGGGTATTAACAAAATATTGCTACTGTTTACATGTTGATGTGAAAACGGATGTCGTTATGGACTATATTGCACTTTTGTCCAATATTATAATGTATACATTGCAATGTACATGCCAGAATGGAAATTAATTCCACAAAATCTTATTCTATTTTTTATGAGGATCCCTCCCCATTACATTAATCATTCTGTTTCTATTCTCATTCTTTTTACTTTTGATGAGTGAAAAAGAAAGATAGTTGGTTTTTTCTCATAATGCAATGGCTATTCTTCATACGAGCAGCAGGACCGTCACTAACTCGTGCCAAGATACTTGAGAGCCTTTTCAATCCAATCCATGATGTTCAGGACTCCATTGGAATACATGAAGCTGTGGAAGGGATGGAGCCTGAAGAATAGCCGTGGCTCAAGGCTCGCTTGAGGATCATGCTCACGTTACTCCAAGTGGCCCAATCACTCGGGCACGTGCTAAGAAGATTATAGTCATTTCAAGCTCTAGTTCGTGATGTCCAAGCTCAAGTTGGTGATACACGCATCCAAGGGTTTGATCATGAAGATACAACACTTTATACACTTATTCAAGTCACGGATGCAAGTGCGAATAAAGATCATACCATTGAGTGCGAGGATTAAAGAGAATTCGAGCCATTTGCTCAAGTTACTTGTGATATTTTATTTTAGTTGGAATTTCCAGTTTGTTAGTTGTTTAGTAGGAGTTAAATTAAGAGTTAAGAGAGTCATTTGAATTAGGAAATAAAGTACAAGTCATGTTGACCAAGACCATAGTTGAATTGGGTTTAGGAAAGTAGCAATCCGTTTCCAAATACGATTAGGGATCTTGAGTCTTGTCAGAGGCTATAAATATAGCCCTCAAACATGTTATTTGACAGACTTGAATAAACAAAATTTTCAGCTAAAACTTGTGGTTTGCAACTCTCTCTTTTCCAAGAGATCTTCACTTGAATACTTGAGATTTGTTCTTGAGTGTTCTTGATGAAGGGGCACAAGTGATCAAGGGTGATCAAGTTACAAGTGATTGAGTTATACAAGTTCCAAGTGGTCCAATTACAAGAGCCCGTGCAAGAAAAATGAGAGAATCACATCAAGCTCTTGTGTGTTGTTGGAATGTATGCCCTAAAACAATGATTTTTTTGTTTAATACATTCCTTATTATGTTTTGTATTTTAATAACTTCTTCTTTATTTGTTAAATGCTAGATATAACTGATAAAGTCCTTAGAATACTTACTAATGTGATAGTGGTCACAAGTATTGATGACTATGAGGCATCAATCACATTTATAGCAATATTCTTAAATTTTCCTCGTCATAGTACTAATGAGATAGGACATCATTAGTACGGAAAGACTAGTGCACAATTAGTCTCTACTTAATGTAAGTAGTGGTTGTTCTCATCAACCATGGTATATAGATACCTAGGTTAATGTGTAAATGATTTGTCAAGTACAAATACATTGGAATGATCCGCTTAGAGATCCCATTAGGATATCTATCTAGTGCCAATGGTTCTATCTCTTGTGGTAAGTTATGTAAATGATCCTACGACTTGAGATCACCATAGTATCTTGAGTGTGAATCACTACATTTTGACTCTATTGCTTGTTACTCATTAAGAGTGACTTGTAGAACAGAGATTTGGTGTAGTGTGAAGCACAGAAAGGTAATGAGTGATCAAGATAGGATTCACCACTCCGATAGTAGGAGTTGATATCCGGATGGCCACTAGTGGGAAATTAACCCTAAAAGGTCGACTACATTAGGTTAATTGAAGAATATTTTCAAGTTAATCTAATCTAGGGTTAATTCTAAAAACTAGTAAATTTAATTAGTCATTAAGGAATTGGCACTTATTCCTTATTCCTTGACTAATTGGATATCGGTGGTGAAAGGATAATAATTACATGGTAACTTCTCATGGAAAGGTTATGTCAAAATTCCCTTGACTAATTCCGGGTACTTGGGTGGTCATGATGTGTTGCTAGACACCACTCATGATTAATAATTATGAATTAATTAATTATTGTAATTAATGATAAAATAAAGTTATTTATTTTATCTAACTCTTTTTGGGAATTATAACTCATAATTATTGCCAATGTATTTGGAGCCTATTGGATCACACACATTAGAGTTTTGGTTCTGAATTAAAATTATGTGTCCGAGTGAAGACTTGGTATAAGATATTTTCGGGATTTAATTTATAAGGAAATTAAATTCCAGGCCTATTTGAGTAGATAGGAGAAAATAGTTATCTCCTATCTATCAGATAGCTGAGGGATAGAGTTTGTTATTGGATAAAAAACCTATCTCTTCCTTCTTTTTTTCTACGAATCCTCTCTCTATTAGAACGATGAAAAACCTATGACTCCCTCAAGGGAAAAATAGGGTTTTTGTGAAGACTCACAAAATTTATCTATTTTAAACTCCTAATTTTAGCTCATTTAATTATTTAGTTGGCCAATTGCCCCGAATATTATTTTCTAACCTTTTTAGACCTAATTATATGGATCTATAGCTTAGTTATATTTTTAAAGTGACTTTTTTCAAAATTTAATTTTTGAAAGCTCGTTAAGTGAAAATAGTGAATACGCGATTGGAGTCAATAATCGATTCGAGGATACAATAAGTTTGGAAAATTGGAGACTTGTACATTAGCCTTAAAGTAGGTATTTTTATATTTAAGTGTTCAAGTGCTAGTTATTTATACTATCGTTATAAGAATTTCTTGAAAATTTCACTTTATCGCGCACAAATCGGAAGTACGTTTTTTTACGCGTGCGATTAATTGAGGGACTTAAGACCATTACTTTTAGACTATTGAGAGTGAATAATAATAGTACGAGAATAAGTGCATTAGAGGTATAGTGCACAAGTGAAACAAACTCGAGAGGAATCGAGCACGAAACGCGCACGTGCGCGCGCGGGGAGAGGGTTGACTTTTAAACGAATCGTAGCCGCACATTAAAGCTTCTCTTGGAAGCTTCATTTCAGACCAAAACCTCTCTCTCTCTCCTGCTCTCTTCTGGCCGGCCACCCTCAAGCAGAAAACAACCAAGTTCTTCAACTTTTCCTTCATCAAATCTTCACCATTTCATCTCAAATTTCACCTACACTTAGCTAACTACTTGGAGACCACCTCAAGCTAGGAAGAGAACTTGCTTTCCACGGTTTTCTTGGGCTAAGGAGGACTAAAAATTCTGCCTTGAAACATCTAGCAAAGTAAGTGATGATCAAACCTTCAAATCTTGATTTATGGAAGTAATATAGCACTTATAAGTTCATATCTTCTTGTGGGTAGTTTTATTGATGTTGGAAAGTTGTTGTGTGGGCTCTATGAACTCCCACTATGGCTTGATGGAATGATTTGTTGTGTTTTGATGTTATTAATGTTGGATTAGTGTTTAATCTAGTGGAAATCGGTTGTATTGTTGAAGGAAAACTCAAAGGAAGTGATGAGGGAATTTTTTCATTTCTGCCCCTGTACATGCCGTGGCCCTTAGAGCAAATATTTGTGGTTCTAATGACTTTTTTATGATGTCTACATGTTGTGTGGGTTGTGTAGAAAGTTTCATAAAAAAATTTCGGGATATGGATGGGTAGATGTTGAGTTTTCGAAAGTCTAGTAAAACTGGAATTTTCCCGAAACTGCTCTGGCAGTGTTTTTCAAACGGCTATAACGTTTTGCTCCGAAGTCAAAATCGAGTTCCGTTTATGGCACTAGAAACTAGACATTCCCAGATTTCCAACGGTATAAAATGCGCATTCTGATTCCACCTGAGTAGTCCATACCAATCATTTGAACATGACTGTCCTGTTTCACGTCTACACTGGGAGCTCTGTTTTGAGCAGCGAATTTATGCTCAAATATGAGCTTGCTGTGGACAGATTTTGATAACGATTTCTTCTAAGACATTGTAGCTTTATGAATCTAGTTTTCAACGCTACCAACCATGCTCGATTCCAAGTTGAATTGAGTGAGTTGTGGCCAAAATCCGAAACTGACTCAATGATTTGAAACCCTCTTTTGGCTAGTAAATGTCTAAATCTTGATTGGGACTTGTTGTTTCGAAATTCTTGGTGTTAATCACCTACAAAATGCATCTTAGATGTTTCTTAGACATTACCTACACCAAGGGACCGTGTTTGAGATATTTTTGTTGCCCAAACGTTTTGAAAACGGAAAACTCATGTACATGGCAGATTTGCCTCGGAAATGTGGAAACTTTGGTGATCTGGTTAACCTACTTTCCGTGCGTATTTTTCGATGAAATTGATAGAGGAATAGTCCTCATATGGTAGTATAATACTGCCAAATTTGGTGCCATTCTGAGTTCATTTCGATGTTCAAAAAAGTCCCAAAGTTTGTAAATTGAACCTGGAAATTTGCCTAACCGTCTCAATTTTTCAGCAACTTTGAGCCACTATATCTTGCTGCTCAAAACTCCGATTCTTGTTCCACTTATTTTGTTTTAAACTTTGATTGTAACTCTAATTGAGTTTCAAATCTGAGAGGCTAGTTCAAATTCTGTGAATTTTGCCGAATTTCCAAAGTGGGCGAAAAACCAACCTCAACACTGTCTCGCAAGCCTAAAATAGTAACTTTGAGCCAATTTTTGAATGCCTTCCGTTGGGAATCATGGGAAAGTGTATTCTAGGAACTTTTAGTACTTTGGAATAAGTTTCCAACAGTACCAAGTTTTCCAAGTTTGGACTTGTAATGAGTGAGATACGATTTTTTAAAGATCTCGTATCAAAGCTGAAATTTTCAAAATTTAAGGAAATGGAGTTTTTTGAATTCTCCTTTTCCCCTCGATATCACTTGAATGCTTTACACTTGATTTCAAAGATGAAAACTCGATTTCTCTTGTGCTTTAAAAACCCCACTTTTGAGCCTTGATTCGCAAGTAATTTAGGCTCGCTTTCTGAAATTTTCTTAGATTGTACAAGTGTACAATCATTCGTGATAATTGGGGTTTATACATGATAGTTCACTACTAATTGCTCAGAATCACACGAGGACCTTCAAGAGGATCCCGCGGTGAACGTCTGAACTTCAAGTGACATTTCTTCCTTGTTTACTTGGTGAGTGTCAAGTGCATGATTACTTGAACCCCTGTGAACTTGATACATGCTTACCTGGTACCAACGACTTGAGATTTTGAAAAAATGGAGGCGAGGATGTACTTTATCGCACTCGTTCTCATTTGAAATAAATGATTCATGCTTGACCTGATTTGACTTGCTTGACCTGCCTTGGCTTGCTTTGTGAGAACTCAGAAATTTATGTGTATACTTTGAATTTATTTCATTACGTTTAATCCGTTATTAGAAATATTACATGTAACAAATGAATGGGTAAATTAAATGCCTAATTGAATTCCTATAGAATTGAAAATTTAGAAAAAAAATAAAATAAAATAAAATAAAATAGAAGAAATAAAAGTTCCATCAACTTCAATTATTAAGATTAGAATGAAATGATTTAATCTTAGCTCAAATGTTTTATAAGATCTTAAAATTTATTTATGAACATTAACCTTGTTTTAGAGCTACCAAACCTAATGGATTTTGAAGTAATATTGTTGAATTATGTTGAATGGTTGAATTGGTAATGAGATTAAGACTCATATAATGTTTTAGAAACTCTAAGGTAATTTGTTATGACTATATACACGAAATGGCTCCTAATCACTTAAATTAGTTTTTATAATATTTAAGCGACTATAAAACTTGAGAAGTTAAGGTTGTGAAACAAAATTTAATTCACAAACAACCTAGAGCTTAGTTAGTCCTAAAAAGGAAAATGGAGTATCTATAAGCCATAATTAATACTGGATTGAGAAAGTATATTAGTTTAAACATTATACAAGCTTATAAACTTGAAGATAGGTATTTCATGGTTTAAAAATAATAAAGTCAATAAGTTTTGAAAATAAAATGATAAATAAATATTGAGAATGTTATGGTTGTATTTTAAGGTCAAACTTGATTTTAATAAGTTTAAAGTCGCAAATAAGTTAATTGTGCAAAATATCGGACTATTTGAATTTTGCCAAGTTAAATTAATATTTCTTGATGTAGGTTATTTTATTTCTTTAATATTAATTCCTTGTATTTCAATAGCTAATTTTAAGTGTCAATAACGTTAGGTGTTAACGGGAACCTAGAATTAAGACGAAATCGTTTTAGGTCAAAACTCACTATAATTACGCTTAGGACGTTGTATTTCGATAATTGAATTTTGCAAGGTTAGTATACTAACAGGCATTCGATTTACATTTGGGATAAATTTTGGAGTTAGTTTAGGATTGAGGGCTTAAATAGAAATTCGGATAAGATGTGAAAGGACCAAATTAGCCCTCCACCACCTCGGATTTGCCATGCAACCACCAAAGCTCCATTGGCCAACTCTAAAACACAAACACCTTCACCTCTGCCGGATTGCCTTCCATTCTCCACTCACACACTCCATTCCCTTAAATCCGCGATTGATCTCTATATTTCAGCAACTCCAACATTTCCACAATACCATTCCATTTCACTCCATTCCCTACCTTGGTATCATCGACGAGAGGCAAACAGAGAGAGAGCCGTGCGGGTTGCAAGCTACAACTTTCCTGTTCTGACCGAGAGAGGGTGAGAGCAAGAGATAACCGTGCGAACTTCATTGTTTCCACCATCACCACCGAGAACTGCCATTTCATTCTTCACCTCAACCAGCCGTGATCAATTCAGTTACAACCATCACCGCTGCAACCACTGAACTCAGACCAACCATCCTCGCGTTTCAGCTTTCTGGTTGCGTGAGTAAGCTCCATTTGAGGTAATTTCTGGGTTTAAACTAGTTGATTATGGGTTGATGAAGCTGCTTGTAAGCATGCATGTGGGGTTTGTGCGGTCGGATGACAAATTAAGTTACAAGAAATCTGGTTGTGAAGGAATTGGAATTGCCGAGAGCTTGATCTGGAAATTTCAGCTTTAACCTGTGAATTTGTGATGATCTGAGTTTAATTGTGGGTTTAGCTAGTTAAAAACTGATAGATAGTTAATTATTTGGTGTTGCATGTGAATTGTATGGCTGGAAAATTTTCATTGGAAGCCGGCTGACTGCTGAACCAATTTTCCAGCTTAGTCGATGGAGTTGTTTGGGGAATTGTATGGGTAAATTAGTGTGAAATTTACTGAAAAGTGTTTGTTTCTCTCGTGGTTGCATGTTTAGCTAACTAAAAAAAAACTGGATGATCAAGCTTTGCATGAGGTTAATTAACCTTGTTTAAGCAAGGAAAAGTGAAGGAATATAAAATCTGGTTTCATGCATGTCAACCGAGAGAGCTTGATGAATTTCTGGTTAGATAGTGATTTTGATGACATCCGAACTTGGTTTTGGATTAAATCTGGTAGATAGCTGTTGATTTGAACATGCATATAGCTGAAATACGGGCTGCACGTTGGTTTTTAACCGAGAATAATAATATTTGGCTGAAGGGAATTTTTGATAAAAAAAAATATGGAAGTTGGACCTAAGGTGAAGAACTGAGAACTTACATGTTTGTCTTACAATTTGTGATTCCGGTAAAATGGAAATTTATGTTTGATAATACATGTAATTTGTTAGCTTTATGTGTTAAGTGAAGTTTAGTTGAAGAAACTAAGGGAAAAGTTGGAATTTTGGGTGAGACCGTGGGAGGAGAGTTACTGGAAATTTTTCCAGGTTGGCCGAATGTAGGAAATGGTGAAGTTTCCAACTATTTTTATGAACTTTGGCCTGGGATTCTTATGTTAAACTGGTATATGTACTGAATATTAACTTGGTTTGGACATGCATGAAAGATTTGAATATGAGTCGTGGATAAAAAAAAAGAAAGAAAAGAAATCTGAATTTTGCGGCCTAGAAAAGGGGTTGAACATTTGATTAGTTTTCCTTCGAATCTTAGCTAAGATTGTCATATTGGATGTTAAAGATTTGCTTGTAGCTTGCTAGTTACCTTTTTGCGTGTTGAGTTGAAGTAAAACTTGAAGAAAATTATGGACAAAGCTCTATAATTAAACTGTTATATTGCTGGATATTGTTCAAGGTTGCTGGCTGATTTGGTTGGGACTTTTGGTGAGTTGATTTGCTGGATTTGTGTATTATTTACTTTAGCTTGGTTTGGACAGATTATAAGCTATACATTTAGTGTTTCTAGCAAGTAAAAGTTGGAGATCTAATGGACATCTTGGATTGAAATTTGCTGGAATTTTCTTGACTATCGCAACAAGAAAAGAAAATCTGAATTTTAGAATTATTTGGGGGTCAAGTTGGCTGTGGTTTTTCTTCTTGTTTTGGATTGAAATCCTGGTTGAATTGTGATTGAAAGTAATTGTTTGATGTCAAGAGCTAATGATTGATGAAGCTCTTGGCCATTTGAGTAAATTTTTGCAAGAGTTTAATTTTGGTGAATTTGTTCAAGTGGTTGGCTGAAATGTATTTGGAAGGTCCATGGTTTGTGATTTGGGATTGTTTCAATAACTTGAACTTCCTTTGTTGAATTTTGTCTGGAACTGAATCTGTTGAGACCTAGGGCTAATGATTGACGAAGCCCTAGTGAGATTTCTATTTGAAATGTGAGTTTGCTATATTGACAAATCTGAAATATTATGTGCTTGTGAATCGGAATCGTAAGAAATCCGTTTTGGTCCTGTGAACTTGAGAAAGTTTTAAGCAAGTTATTTAAATATATTTTCGCCTAGTATTGAACGATAAAACTTGGTATTGTACGTTAACATTAGAAAGTCCTGTGTAGAAATTTTATAAACTTTGCCGACCCGATATTTCTTCCTTTAGCTTAAACTAACCTTATTACTTTTAGAAAACGATTTCACTAGTTTCTAAAAACCCTAAGTCTTGTTTTACCTCCTTTTCCTTCCTTAAAATTTGTCCCTGGCTAGATGTCTAGAGGAACATTGACAAAATACGAGATTTTAATAATTTTAACAAAAAAAAAACGTGGAAAACTTGCTCGGCAAGAAAACTTACTTCAAGTAAATTAGATTTAGTTGCACCTCTAGAAAGAAAAGTATTTTTAAGGAAACTATACGGAATATTTTGCTACTTTTACTAGTTTCAGTCTTAAGTGGATTGTCGAATTATTTCGAGAAAATAAATTATTTATATACTAGAGAATCTTTTATACTTATAAACCTAGAACTTGGATAGAAAACTTATAGTTCTTAAAACTTGGTTTTCTAGGGATTAGCGAGGACGTGGATTTCGATTCCCAGCTTGATCTGTGACTTCACTCTTGGTGAGTGTCCCTGCCTGTTTTATGACTATTTGGTTAAAGTGCTTTATCGACTCGTTATGTGATAATTGCCAAAAATGATTGCTGATCCATCGAAGTGAGCAGTGTGTACTTTATCACACTAGCCGTTCGAGTGGTGACTTGCTTGAAGTGTTTTCCGTGAATATCTTGCTTGCGCTTGCTAAGTGCTAAATTACTAGGCAGGGGAATGTACCACACCTTAAGGGTGGGAGGGCCTCTTATCCTGACCTGGTAATCAAGTGTTGGACGTAAAGTCGTTGGGTGAATCCTTCGATCAGTCTATAAAAATCAAGTGTTGGACGTAAAGTCGTTGGGTGAAACCCTCGACCAGTCTATAAAAATCAAGTGTCAGACGTAAAGTCGTTGGGTGAATCCCTCGACCAGTGTATAAAAATCAAGGGTTGGACGTAAAGTCGTTGGGTGAATCCCTCGATCAGTCTATAAAAATCAAGTGTTGGGCGTAAAGTCATTGGGTGAACCCCTCGACCAGTCTATAAAAATCAAGTGTTGGACGTGAAGTCATTGGGTGAATCCCTCAACCAGTCTATAAGTGTTGGACGTAACGTCGTTGGGTGAATCCCTCGACCAGTCTAAGGTATACTCGAGTATTATCGCTTCCCTATTTGTTTACTTCAGTCGAATCAATACGTGTTAATTGTTTTAATTGATTACATGTTTTTGGGGCACCACTGCACGTTTATTTGTTTTCCTTGACAGGTCCTGGCTCTTGAGCAAGACTCGAAATCTAATTTCACTTTTATGCTTGTAGTTTGAGTTAAACATTGTATCTTTTATTTTGGATTGCCTCTTGAAGCTGGAAAAGTGTAAACCCTGGATTTGTTATTTGGCTATCTTTAAAATGCTGTTATCTTTGAAGTTAATGTGGTTTTAGTTATCAGCCTATTTGGAAGGAGACGGTGTTGTAATAGTTTAGGTTATTCTTCGGAAGGATTTGGGCGAGATTGCTTGCGTGAGTCCTGGCGAGAGCTAGGCAGACGGCCCGCCAACCCTCTGGTTCGTCTTAGGGGGAAGTGGGGCCGCCACATGCTTGACCTGACATGTCTTGACCTGGAAAATATGCTATGGCTGCATATGTCGCTGGAGTGAATCTCCTCGACTCACACATGTTACATGGGGAATGCCCAAACTCATGGCCGACCTTGGGACTCGAGCAGGCATGGGCTTGGTCGGGAACCTCGGTGAACCATGAGAATCACATGATAAGCCTGATCTATTGGAGAGATCTCGCTTGGCATACTCGTGGGATATCGCCTTAGAAATGTCGTGCGGGCCGGGTGTGGGGTACGGTGGATGGACATGAGAAGTAAGTGGAGATCTACGGATTGGAAATATCAACCCGGTTGACGGAGAGTCATCGCGGGAAGATATACGAATGAGACTGGCAAAACAAGTGGAACTTAGCTCCTGAGAGCTATCATATCCTTGACTTGTTTCTGTTTACATTTCATTAAAATTGTGAATTACTCGCACTTTATCAATTGACCTGTTATTTACGCTTGCTAGTTGGACTATGTGCTTGCATGTGTATTCTTGGCCTCACGAGCGTTTTGCTCACCCTGTAGATTTGTTTTCCTTAACAGGATTGGTCTTGGAGTGAACTTGGAGAAACCCCCTTTTGATGTACTTTTGGCTTAGGGTTCCTAATGTATTTTGGGTTAGACCTCTTATTGGTTGTACTTTTGAGAACCTAATGTATGATTGGGATGTTTGATGTATCTGGATGTTGTATATTTTGGGTATTGATGTAATTTTGGGAATCCGATGTAAGGATTGGATAATTGATATATATATTGTTAAGTTTGAAAGTTTTCCGTATTTTTTTTACTTATATTATCGTGATGGTTGGCATTTCATTACGCTTAAACGGAAATTGCCTTGAGTCCTGGCGAGAGTTGGGCAGGCGTCCCGCGGATACCCTCTGGTTCGCCTTAGGGAGAAGTGGGGGCATCACAGTTGGTATCAGAGCACTAGGTTAGAGATCTATATGGGAGACCTACTAGATACTCTACCCTTAAGACTTGAGACGGAATAACTTAGTCCTATTTCAAGTGATACTTGGGCAAGTTAGTGACTAAGTTAGGCATGCCGTAAGAGACATCCATGCGAGTTAGTGATTAAGTTTCTAACCCGAAAAGTGTAATTGTTTTGCAGGGATGGAAGATGGAGATGGGACCCCCGCGGCGAATGGGAATGGCCATGCTAATGGTATGTAGAGCCTCCTAGGCCTATTTACTACCGAGCTCTAGGTGGGGGAGCTCGTGTACGCTACTCGCCTGCTAATAGGTATCCTCAGTGTTCGTGTAGGTTGACCTTTGCCTACCCGAACCACCTAGTACTTGCTTTGGACGACAAGCGTCGTCAGTTGGGGAATGCCAACCTAGAGCTACAGGCAAAAGTGGATGAGTTTAGGCAGACGATTAGTGCTCAGGGAGAGAGGATCGCTGAGCTTGAGGAGGTAGTGGAGGGATGTTTGAGGAGGTAGTGGGTATTGATGTAAATTTTGGGAATCCGATGTAAGGATTGGATAATTGATATATATATTGTTAAGTTTGAAACTTTTCCGCATTTTTTTACTTATATCATCGTGATGGCTGGTATTTCATTATGCTTAAACGGAAATTGCCTTGAGTCCTGGCGAGAGTTGGGCAGGCGTCCCGCGGATACCCTCTAGTTCACCTTAGGGAGAAGTGGGGGCGTCACAGTTGGTATCAGAGCACTAGGTTAGAGATCTATATGGGAGACCTACTAGATACTCTACCCTTAAGACATGAGACGGAATAACTTAGTCATATTTCAAGTGATACTTGGGCCAGTTAGTGACTAAGTTAGGCATGCCGTAAGAGACATCCATGCGAGTTAGTGATTAAGTTTCTAACCCGAAAAGTGTAATTGTTTTTGCAGGGATGGAAAATGGAGATGGGACCCCCGCGGCGAATGGGAATGGCCATGCTAATGGTCATGTAGAGCCTCCTAGGCCTATTTACTACCGAGCTCTAGGTGGGGAGCTCGTGTACGCTACTCGCCTGCTAATAGGTATCCTCAGTGTTCGTGTAGGTTGACCTTTGCCTACCCGAACCACCTAGTACTTGCTTTGGACGACAAGCGTCGTCAGTTGGTGAATGCCAACCTAGAGCTACAGGCCGAGGTGGATGAGTTTAGGCAGACGGTTAGTGCTCAGGGAGAGAGGATCGCTGAGCTTGAGGAGGTAGCGGAGGACGAGGTGACTACAACTGCAGTTGTTCGTGAGCAGCTCCAGAGTACTAGGGCTCGACTTACTAGATTAGGAGAGGAGATCCGTGATCGGACTTCCGGGATTTTGGTTGATGCTACTAGGCTGGTAGATGAGGTGATGGATGTAGTCCAGAGCCCTGATCAGGAGGAGGATCCTGAGGAGGAGATTCCACCTGGTAGTCCTACTGTGGACTAGGCCCTATTGATTGACCCTCTTTTTACTCTTTTGACCCTTTTGACTGGTACAGTTAGGATTAGCTGGGGTGACGCGAGTACTGAAACTATTGTATTTTGCATGACTGTGTAGCCTTCTTTTGAGGCACTTGCTTTTACTTTAGTCTCCTGTGACTAAAAGTACTCTTGTGGCACATGTGTGCTATATTTTTGTGATTTCCCCATGACTTGCTAATTGTATGGATCTTGACATGCTAATGAATGTAAATCATTGTATTTCCAATATTTTCTTGATTGGTTCTTGTTTTCGACTTTTCTTGCATAATTGATTTATTTCTTGCACTAGGCACGTCTAGAATAATGGAAAGACTAAGAAGTGGCCGAGACCGTGGGCGAGGGACTAGACAGGCCCAACCCCATGGGGATGCCAGGGATTGGCAACTGGACCGACCCAGGGACAGGAAAATGTAGAGGGAAATCAAGTGGCTACTGCCATCAATTGGATGACTGACATCCTAGAACGCTTAACTGATAGGCAAGGTCCTGGACCGCTTAACCAACCTGGGGGACAGGATAGAGGAGACGATAGAGCCTTAGAGAGGTTCTTAAAGTTCAACCCGCCTAAGTTTACTGGTGAACCCGACCCTGAAGTAGCGGAGAATTGGTTGGAGAGAATGACCAATATATTTGCCGCTCTAGACTATTCTGAGGATAGGCGAGTGAATTTCGCTGCATTCTAATTTGAGGGAGTGGTGCGTGTCTGGTGGGATGTGATAAAGGGAAAATGGGAGAGAGCCCAAACCCTTTGGACTTGGGAGAATTTTTTGAGGGAGTTTAATGAAAAGTTTCTTCCACCCTTAATCCAAGAAAAGAGGGAGGATGAATTTATCAAGTTGAAACAAGGAAACCTTAGTGTAGCGGAGTATGAGGGGAAGTTTACTAAGCTTTCTAAGTACGCTCCTGAATTGGTGATCAATCAACGGAGGAGGATTATACGGTTCGTGCAGGGACTTAATGTAGAAATCCAGGAGGGTTTGGCCGCAGCCCAAATCTCTACATTTACTGAGGCTTTAGAGAAAGCGCAAAGGGTTGAAAGTGCAAGGATGCAAGTGAGAGACTTCCACAATAGGAAAAGGAACTTTTCTAGCCAAGCTTTTGGACAGGCTAATAAGAATACACAGTCTTCCAAAGTGGGAAGAGGAATGGGAGGAATCCGAACTGCTGGAGCTTCGAGGGGAGCTTTATCTAGAGGAGGTCGTAGTGGGCCGACCCAAGCTAGGGGAACACCTTCTACTGGTTCGGCTGTGACCCCTCAAGTCACTTGTGGGTACTGCGGAAAACCCAACCACTCCGAGAATGACTATTGGAGGAAGTCCGGGAAGTGTTTGGCTTGTGGTAGTACGGAGCACTAACTCGTGAACTGTCCAAACAAAATGAAGATGGGAGGTAACACTCAGAGACCAGAAAAGTCAACCTCTAAGCAGACCAGTATCGGAGGAAGTCGACCGAAAGTACCGGCTAGGGTTTATGCACTGGGTTATCAATAGGTTCCTGAGGCGACTGAGGTGGTTGAAGGTACAATTCCAAATTTTCACCGTTTAGCAAGGGTTTTAATTGATCCGGGTGCAACACACTCTTTTGTAAACCCTAATTTCATGAGTGGAATAGACTTGAAGCAAATTAAGTTACCGTATGACTTGGAGGTTAAAACGCCTACTGAGGACCAAAGTCTAATCGCTAACTTGATGTATAGAGATTGTGAAATCTGGATTGGGGAACGAAAATGATTGGCCGATCTGATAGGTTTAGCAATTAAGGGATATAATGTGATCCTAGGAATGGACTAGTTAGCCCGTTACATTGCCCAATTGAACTGTAAGACAAAAATAGTAGAGTTGTGCATTCCAGGAGAGGCAACCTTGAAACTGGACGTAAGGGGTAAATTAGCCTCATCTGCACTTATCTCAGGAATCCGAGCTAGGAAAATATTAAGTAAAGGGGCTCAGGGATACTTGGCTTTTATAATCAACACTCCTAGTGATAAAGTGAGATTGGAGGATATACCTGTAGTGAAGGATTACCCAGATGTCTTTCTTGAAGAGTTAGGGTCCTTACCCCCGGAAAGAGAAATAGCTTTTAAGATTGATGTGACTCCAGGAGTAGCACCTATCTCTAAGATGCCATATCGGATGGCTCCAGTCGAATTGAAGGAATTGAAATTGCAACTACAGGACTTGTTGGAACGGGGCTTTATAAAAGAGAGTGAGTCTCCGTGGGGAGCCCCGATTTTGTTTGTTAAGAAGAAGGATGGGAGTTTGAAACTGTGTATAGATTACCGAGGCTTGAATGATGTTACTATTAAGAATAAATACCCATTGCCCCACATTGATGAATTGTTTGACCAATTGCAAGGGGCGGTAGTATTCTCGAAATTGGATTTGAGACAGGGTTACTATCAATTGAGGATTTTGAAAAAATATATACCCAAGACTGCTTTTAACTCGAGGTATGGACACTTTGAGTTTGCAGTAATGCCATTTGGATTGACCAATGCACATGCTGCTTTTATGGATTTGATGCACAGGGTCTTTAAACCTTATCTGGACCAATTTGTGGTGGTGTTTATTGATGATATTCTGGTGTACTCTAAGAATGTGGAGGATCACGAGAAACACTTGAGAATTGTTTTGCAAACTTTGAGGGAACACCAATTGTATGCTAAGTTTAGCAAGTGTGAGTTTTGGTTAAAAGAAGTGACTTTCTTGGGACACATAATTTCTAAGGATGGGATTAAAGTAGATCCAAGTAAAGTTGAAGCTGTTTCAAAGTGGAAACGACCGGAAAACCCTACTGAGGTTCGAAGTTTTATAGGGTTAGCAGGGTATTACCGGAGATTTATCCAAGATTTTTCTAGAATTGCTGGACCCATGACTGAGTTGACCAAGAAAAGTGGGAAGTTTATTTGGAGTTCTAAGTGTGAAGAGAGTTTCCAAGAATTGAAGAGACGCTTGACACGAGCGCCTGTACTAGCTCTACCAAATGGGAAAGACAGCCTTGTGGTCTACACAGATGCTTCTAAGGAAGGATTGGGATGTGTTTTAATGCAAAATGACAAGGTGATAGCATATGCCTCTAGGAAATTGAAACCGCATGAAGGAAATTACCCGACTCATGATTTGGAATTAGCGGCGGTAGTATTTGCTTTAAAGAAATGGAGACATTATCTGTATGGAGTGATATTCGAGGTTTTTACTGACCACAAAAGTCTTAAGTATTTGTTTTCTCAAAAAGAGCTGAATTTGAGGCAACATAGATGGATGGAATTTTTGGAGGACTATGATTGTACAATAAAGTACCATCCAGGGAAGGCCAATGTAGTGGCCGATACTTTGAGTCGTCAAGTACAAGTGGCCGGATTGATGATTAAGGAATTACACTTGTTAGAGGAAATTAGTTATTGGAATCCTAGACCTGAGCCGAGAAAAGTAATTTTGAGGAATATTGTAGTGAATTCCGCTCTGTTGGAATGTATCAAGGAATCTCAGGAAAAGGACGCCGGAGTGCAAAAATGGTCGGAGAAAGTTAAAAAGGGAGAAAAGTCGGATTTTAACTTGGGAACAAATGGTATTTTGAAGTTTCGGAATCGGATAGTGGTGCCAAAAGATGAGGGACTTAAGAAGGAAATTTTGGAAGAGGCACACCGCTCGAAGTTTACGGTACACCTTGGAGAGAATAAAATGTACCAAGACTTGAAGAGTCTATATTGGTGGGAGAGTATGAAGAAGGAAATTGCCCAATTTGTCCAGACTTATTTGGTTTGTCAACAGGTTAAAGCTGAATATCAGAGACCATCAGGACTTTTGCAACCTTTGGAGATACCTGAGTGGAAGTGGGAGAATATCACTATGAATTTTGTATCGGGATTACCAAGGACACAAAGAGCCCACGATGCTATTTGGGTGATAGTGGATAGATTGACCAAATCGGCTCATTTCCTGCCGATTATATATGAAATACCCATTGGAGAAGTTAGCTAAATTATACTTGGATGAGATTATCAGGTTACATGGAATACCTGTAAGTATTGTGTCCGATAGAGATCCAAGATTCATTTCAAGGTTCTGGCAGAAGATGCAAGAGGTTTATCATCCTCAAACTGATGGGCAATCCGAGAGGACAATTCAAACCCTTGAGGACATGTTGAGAACTTGTGTTCTGGATTTTGGGAAAAGTTGGAGTAAGTTTTTGACATTGGCGGAATATGCCTATAATAATAGTTTCCACTCTTCGATTCAAATGGCTCCGTATGAAACACTTTATGGTCGGAAGTGTAAGTCTCCGATTTGTTGGGATGAAGTAGGTAAACGAAAGATTTTAGACCCAACTACAGTGCCTTGGATCGAGGAGGCTAATGAGAAAGTAAAATTGGTACGCCAGAGGATTCAAACCGCACAGAGTCATCAAAAGAGTTATGCAGATAATCGGAGGAAGGACTTAGAATTTGCAGTTGGAGATCTAGTATTTCTTAAGATTACACCTCTCTTAAGATTACACCTCTGAAAATATAAGTTTAATGTCTGGTGTGACGACCCCATTTTTTTTTCTTCCCAGGGCGAACCAAGGGTATCGGCGGGCCGCCTGCTGGCTCGCGCCAGGATCAAAAACTTAAAGCACTAAAAGCTAGGTAAACAAAACTAGATAAACCACAAGCATAGCTATTCACAATAGCAACTCCGAAAGAGTTCTATTTACATTTCCCCAAAAGAAGTTAGTCAAAGTACTATATACATTATGATAACAACCCAGTAGAAGGTAGACCCTAAGGAGGGTCCTATAACTAAAACCACCAAAGACCAAAAAACAAACATCTTACATTATCCAACTATTACAACAAACTAACGATACTATTGAATATGCCAAGGAGGTTCCCCGTGTCGTCCCCTGCTTATGAAAACAAAGGAACGATAAGCTATATTCTTAATAAGTAAACAGGGGGTAAAACGGTAAATCACATTCAACTAAACAATATAAAAATCCAAATATTTCACATCCAATACAGGAATGTAATTCACAATGATAAGATACGGGTTGGCCCAAAGCTAAGTCGTTTGCCATGCGTGACTCCTGTCGACACTCCATCGACCATAAAAAGGTCCGTAGAACTCCACTGTACTCCCACCTAACACCTTATCACCCTCAGCTGGTCAGTCACCTCACAACTTGGCTCGAGCGAACGAAATTGAGCTTGGTTCACAAAGCTCGGGTCACAAAAACTTGGTTCACCATACTCAGTGAATGGTAATTCACAAACTTGGTGACCTCAGACTAGGTGGACATGACTTCGACCAAGCCCTGACGGCTCGAATAGATCACTTTGGACAACTGTTGGTGATCTGGTTAACCAAAACTTCTGTGCATATTTTCTATGAATAATTGGATTTAAGAATAACCCTCATATTGTTAGTTATATACTACCAAATTTGGTGGCATTCCGAGTTCATTTCGGATTGGTCAAAACAAAGTCCCAAAAGTTTGTAAATTGAACCTGCAAATGTTGCCTAACCGTCTCAATTTTTCAGCAACTTTGAGCCGACTATATCTGGTGGCCTCAAAAATCTGATTTTATGTTTCCACTTATTTCCCTGTTTTAAACTTGATTACAAAACTCTAATTGAGTTACTCAAATCTGAGAGGCCTAGTTCAAATTCTGTGAATGTTTGCCGGAATTTCCAAAATGGGCGAAAAACCAACCTCAAAACTGTCTCGCAAGCCTAAAACAGTAACTTTGAGCCAATTTTTGAATGCCTTCCGTTGGGAATCATGGGAAAGTGTATTCTAGGAACTTTTAGTACTTTGGAAGAAGTTTCCAAAGGTACCAAAATTTCCAATTTTGGACTTGTAATGAGTGAGATACGATTTTTCAAAGATCTCATATCAAAGCTGAAATTTTCGAAACTTAAGGAAATGGAGTTTTTCGAATTCTCCTTTTCCCTTCGATATCACTTGAATGTTTTACACTTGATTTCAAAGATGAAAACTCGATTTCTCTTGTACTTTAAAAACCCCACTTTTGAGTCTTGATTCGCGAGTAATTTAGGCTCGCTTTCTGAAATTTTCTTAGATTGTACAAGTGCACAATCATTCGTGATAATTGGGGTTTATACATGATAGTTCACTATTAATTGCTTAGGCTCGCACGAGGACCTTCAAGAGGATCCCACGGTGAATGCCTGAACTTCAAGTGACATTTCTTCCTTGTTTACTTGGTGAGTGTCAAGTGCATGATTACTTGAACTCCTGTGAACTTGATACATGCTTACCTGTTACCAATGACTTGAGATTTTGAAAAAATGGAGGCGAGGGTGTACTTTATCACACTCATTCTCATTTGAAATAAATGATTCATGCTTGACCTGACTTGACTTGCTTGACCTGCCTTGGCTTGCTTGACCTGACATATCTTGACCTGGAAAATATGCTATGGTTGCATATGTCGTTGGAGTGAATCTCCTCGACTCACACATGTTACATGGGGGATGCCCAAACTCATAGGCCGACCTTTGGACTCGAGCCAACATGGGCTTGGGCGAAAACCTCGGTGAGCCATGAGAATCACATGATAAGCTTGATCTATTGGAGAGATCTCGCTTGGCATACTCGTGGGGTATTGCCTTATAAATGTCGTGCGGGCCGTGTTAATTCTTGGTATTAATCACCTACCAAACCCTTCTTGGATGTTTCTTAGACATTGTCTACACAAATGGACCGTGTTTGAGGAGATTTCATTGGCAAAATGTTTAGAAAAGGAAAATTTACGTACGAGGCAGATTTGCCTTGGAAATTCTTGGAACTTTAGTGTCTTTGTTAACAGACCTTCCGTACGAATTTTTGCATGAAATTTGATAGAGGAATAGCTGTTATATGGTAGGGTAATACTACCAAATTGGGTGTCATTCCAAGTCCTTCTCGATGCCCAACAAATGTCCCAAAGTCTGCTTTTCAAATCTGAAAAACTTTTTCTTTTCTCCTGGCCGAATGGTCAAATCTGATTTGGGGAGTTATATTTCAAAAATTGTGATGTCCATTACATTTAAATTGCTTAGTGGATGTTTGTGGACTCTTGGTTTAAAAAATGGAGTGATTTAGAACTGATTTCATTGCACAAAACATTTGTAAGCAAAAGAAAAGTGAGAAGGCAGATTAGCCTTGTAATATTTCTTGAACTTTGGTTATTTTAATGACTGCCTTCCCGTGGGAATTTTTGCATGAAACTTGGTAGAAATGTTGTTCATACATGGAGGATTTAGTGTACCAATTTTGGTGTATTTCTAATGCCAAATCGATGGCCAAATGATGTTTCAAAGATAGTCTTTAAATCTGGAAAATGACTGAACAGTTTGCAAAATGTGACCAACTTTGGACTGATGTCTCTCGATACTCAAAACTCCGATTCCTATTCCGCCTATTATGTTTTAAACTTTGATTGTAACTCTAATTGAGTTCCAAATTTTAGAGCTAGTTCGCATTGTGTGAATTTTGCCGAATTTCCAAACTTTGCCGAAAATCAACCCAAAACTGTCTTAATGGTCCAAAACAGCCACTTTGAGCCACATTTCGAATGTCATCCATTTGGAATCATGGAAAAGTGTCTTCTAGGAACTTTTAGTACTTTCGAAGTAGTTTCCAACGGTACCAAATTTTCCAATTTTGCACTTACCGAGAGTGAGATACAATTTTTCAAAGACCGCTTGATAAATTTGAAATTTCCGAACTTAAGGGAAATTGAGGGTTTCGAACTCTCCATTTTCCTTCCATATCACTCGACCGTTCCGCAATGGACTTTAAAGATGCAAATCAGATTTCTCTTGTACTTTTAAAACCCCACTTTTGAGGCTCGATTTATGAATAATTAATTTTTCTTAGATTGTACTCTAGTACAATTTTCTTCAATAAATGTGGTTTCTAAGTAGTAGTTCGTTATTAATTGTTCAGGCACACAAGAGGACCTTCAAGAGGATCTACGGTGGACGCTTAATACCTCAGAGGGCATTACTTCTTTGTTATTGTGAGTGTCAAGTGCATGAATATTTGGAAATTATGTGAATTGCTCAATAGGAAATGGATGGGTTTATAACAGCTGAGTCTCGCAAGCGCGTGTACTTTATCGAATGTGTTCTCAATAAAATGAATTGTAATTGAATTGCGCTGAATTGAATTGCATTAATATGCTATGACTGTATATGTCGTTGGAGTGAATCTCATTGATTCATAATTGAACTGTATGACTGCCGATTGGAGTGCGCTCATCGGCCTATAATGGTATTTGTCGACTGGACTGAATGTCATCAACCCTTACAATTATAATCGTATAATCGGGTCTCTGAGCAATAGCATGTACCGCACCGATTCGGGTAAGAGGTACCTCTCATGTCGGCTCAAAACCCTAAATAAATGATCGGTTCTCTAAGCGATAGCATGTACCACATCGATTCGGGTGGGAGGTACCTCTCATGTCGTCTCAGAACCATAAACCTTTCTAAGTCGATTGGAGCGATGTCTCATCGACTACTGGGCGATAGTATGTACCATACCGATTCGGGTGGGAGGTACCTCTCATTCGACTCAGAACTATAAACAAAGCATAAGTCGATTGGAGCGATGTCTCATCGACCACTGAGCGATAGTTTGTACGACACCGATTTGGGTGGGAGGTACCTCTCATTCGACTCAGAACCATAAATGGAATAAGTAAAGTTCTACGGACTTTTGGATTGAACTTTGTCAAAGCAAGTGGAAATGAGCTCCTAAGAGCTCCCGTATCCTTCTTGAATGTGTTTTGTGAATATTCGGGAATTGCTTGAATGTTACAGCTTTATCTCTCGTACCAACTTTATTGCTACTTGAATTACCTGCTTGCATGATTTTTCTTGGCCTCACTGAGCGTCAGCTCATCCCATTAGTTTTGTTTTCCTTAATAGGAGCCGAAATGGAAGGGATTATGGAGAGGTCAATTTGATGGCCCTTTTGATTAGAATTTTGAATGTATTTGTTTAGACAACTTTTGGAAGCTGTATATTTTGGGAATGTAAGATATTTTTGGTAGCTTATGATGTAAGACTTGAACGATTATTAAGGAATTGACCTTCCTTCATATCTTCGACTTGTAGTATCGATTGGTTATTCTTAAGTTTGAATTGAATTGTACTGAGTCCTGGCGAGAGTTGGGCAGGCATCCCGGGGATACCCTTGGGTTCGCCCTTGGGAGAAGTGGGGGTGTCACAAAGCATCTAGGAGTTGGAACATCCGATTCGATGAGACAATCAAAGAGTTTGGGTTTCTCAAGAATCCGGATGAACCTTGTGTATACAAGAAGGTTAGTGAGAGTTCAATCGTTTTCCTTATACTATATGTGGATGACATATTAATAATGGGAAACGGTATACCAATGTTACAATCGGTAAAGGGCTGGTTGTCAAAGAACTTTTCCATGAAAGATTTAGGAGAAGCAACCTATATATTAGGCATTAAGATCAATAGAGATAGATCTAAAAGGCTGCTTGGTCTTTCACAATCTACATACATAGATAAAGTGTTAAAAAGGTTTAGCATGTGACGACCCCACCTAGGGTTTAGCGAGTCGCCTGCCCAACTCTCGCCAGGACTCACTCACTCGAAGCTCGAGAAAATAACGTACATCCATAGAAAATAAGTACCACAACAAGTTCAAACTTAATATATACATTGATGCTCAACCCAGATACAAGGCTCTACACACCAAAATACTTTAAAATGTTTACAATTCCAGTACAAACAACTCTACTCGGGTGCTAGCGCGAGTACAACTTAAAAATTCAAAACAACTAGACTACGCTAGTCTTTACAAATCTCGCACCTCGCTCGTACACCCTGTAAGGAAAACAAAACTAATGGAGTGAGCTAAAACTCAGTGATGTTCCAAATAGCAAATTGACCATTAATTAACAGTAAATGTATCATAATAGTGAAATAGCGAACATAACAAGTCAAGAAAATGAACCATATACTTTGGATAGCCAATATTTCACATTCCGTATTTCACATAAAAGGATACAGTTGCCTTTGTAGCTTGATCAAGTAGTAGTTGACACTTCGTCAGCTTTCAAGTAAGGTAACTAGTCCAGTAGTACACCACTTAACTCTAATCTCCGTCCACCGACCATGTGACAGCCCTACCTTCCCCTAAGGCGAACCAAAGGGGTTAGCGGACTGCCTGCCCAGCTCTCGCCAGGACTAACGGTTCAGTTCTGAGCGATCTAATACGTTCCGGAACTTACAAACGGGCGTAAACAAAGCAAAATCACAAAAATAAAAAAATGAAACCGGAGTAGGCCATGAATAGTAACCGACACGTCAGAACCCAACCAAACAAGAAGCAAATAATTACATGTTGAACTTATGCATATACAATCCAAAGTGGCATACAAAAATTATTCAAAAGTGGATACATGTATAGTTTGCCAAATCCAAAAGAGAAACGGACCCAAAAGTACATTTAGGGTTTCAATCAAGGAGCTATACAAAAGATATGTCCATCTAGCTCAATTCGGCAACCAACTATCAAATCCAGTCCAAAAGTATTTATTTTCCTGTAAGGAAAACAAAAGGGAATAGAGTGAGCTTACGCCCAGTGAGATAATACCACTCAAGCAGCAAAGTTCACATAAGCATAAAGCTTTTCATTCCAATTCATCAAAAGTAAGCAAAGGCACACATCAATAGTGGTGATAAAAGGATACGGGCGGCTCTCAAGAGCCCTTTTCCTCGTTTGCATTCTTGATCGAATCTCATTGACCCTCCGTCATTGTTTAAGAGTAACCAACCGTAGGCTCCACTTTACTTCCATTCCTTCCACCCAACATACCCCTACCGGGCCTGAACTCCAAACAGTAGAAATTTGGTAATACTCGAGTATACCGAAATCAAGAGTCTCACTACTACAAGATTCCATATAACAGTCCCCATGGCTCGTCAATTTTCACGACCAAACCCTCGCCGGCTCGATCCAATCGACTACCAATGGGGTTGAGTTCAGTCGTATCAGTAATGGTCGTTGGATACTCGTCCAAGCGACACCAAATTCATGAACCAATTCAGTATTTCATGTATCATTCAATCATTGCAGTAAAACAGTAGACAGTCATATGAGATTCCAAATAGGTGAGGGCGATCAAGTACACCCTCACTTAATTAAGTTCAACGCAGCAAACAAGCCTTCAAGGCATCAAATTCACATATACCAAAGCCACATTGTAAACAACAAGTGAGTGGTACACTCACCAATCAAGCAAATGATATTTCATGCACTTCCGCCTAAGAGCGTCTTGCACCACCGTCACATCCTAACATATTCAAATAAGTACAATAAGACTCAATTACAAGTCATAAACCAAGTCCCAATACCACCAAAATAGGCTCCATAAGAATACATAAGCACTAGAGTAAACCAGGAAAATCCAGAAATGGAATAAGCTCTAACCCAAAAAAAATAGTTTTTGACATCATTTTGCGGTTTTGGCACCATTGACACTACGATTATCGGATGGATGTGCAAGATACACCGTTTCGAAGCTAAGAGATGGAGCTACAATGTTGAAGAAGGCTACTCTGCCCAGTTCCGGGTGTAACCAGGTCAAAAATGCAATATACTAACCCAGAACCGCAAAACACAGGTTCACAAACCACATTCTGGTTCAAACATCATAAGTCAGGCTACCTAAGTCCAAATCAAGTAATTCTAAAGCCATCCGAAAGCTAAGATACACGGCCAACCAATTCTGAAGTATTCCCAACCAAAATAACCAATTACAGAAGCAATTCTCAAGTTCGGGTAAAAACAGGGCAGCAGGGGTAATTCAGTCTTTTCACAAGCTATGTTACTCCGATTGACCTGAAATTTTGTGGGCATCTCTAAAATATCATTCCCTACAACTTTAATGTTTTAACCCAAGGCCAATTCGGCCTCTAACTATGAGGTACTGTGCCGGGCAGAATGTAGGACATGAAACCCTAGTTTTCCAATTTTCCTTCCAAAACAGAAATTTCCTGCAATTAACCACTTTTTCCACCTTCTAGCTTCCTTAAATATCATTTCCAATCATCATACATGACCACATAATAATAATCATATGAAAACAGAAAAATCACCAATAATTATAAAACTTCACCAATTCAACCAATATCAAGATATAATCCATAAAATTACATCTTAAACTACCACCAATCATGAATTAAACATCATTAGATGGAGGAGAGGGGTTCCTTCACAACTCACCTTAGCAACACAAGAGAGAGAGCAACTGGTCACCTTAGCTTTCCAAACAACTTCACCAATCACCTCACCAACACTAAGTGAAGAGGTTTTATGGAACAAAAGCAAGTTTAAGTGGTTGTTTTGATGGATTTGAGCTAAATGGAAGCAAGAACTTGGAGAGTTTTCTTTCTTTCTTTCTTGGAGAGGGCCGGCTTCAAGGAGCTAATTTTTGAGTGATTTTTGGTCAATTTTTGAGTTATTTTAACCAAATGGTAAAAGGGTGAATAGTGTTCAAAAAGTGAAAACTAATCATATGGTGACACTTGTCACCCTAGTTAATGCATCCATATCTCTTTGTTCCCTCTCACATCAATCCACTTGGTAACTTCTAATTATCTCTTAGCACCCGATAATTTAAACCCAGTATCCGAAACTTAACCTAGTTGGCCGAATTTTTCCGAACTTTTCGCCTTAGTGGGTCCCACGTCCGGTATACGCTCTTAATTTCTTAAAACCTAACTAATACTAGAAAACTCACCTAAAAACTATATTTACTCATAAAAATTATCTAGAAACTTTTTGAATAAAGAAAATGGAGAAAACATGCCAGTAACCCGAATAAAACCTAGAAACTGGGAAAAATTACGGGTTCTCACAGACCAAGCCCCTTACGGGGCCCGAACTCCACAATAAACACCGGTGGTAATACTCGAGTATACCAATTAGTCGAGGAGATAACACTCCACTCGACATCACTAACTACCTAGGGTTCGTTATCTAATCGACTAGGCCCTTGCCGGCTATACTCGACTAACTAGCAGCAGGGTTCTTGGAATTCCAAACAAGATATAATTCATATGCATGTATATCAATTCAACTGAAATCACTGACCAAGAACAAATCACATTAGGGAAAATGCGATAAAGTACACGCTTGCCCTATCAATCCACTCATATATCATGTAATCACATTGTTCAAGTATTAAACACAAGTGTCAAGTGCAATCAGGTATTTGGAAGCACTCACCAAAAGATGTAGTGCCTCTACGGGTCACGTTTGGGTATTACTCTGTGTTTGGAGTCCAAATCTGCGAGAAAACATTGTTTAAGAGGTATGCAAATTAACTAAGGTTCAAAACTTAAACGTTTCGTTTAACGAGAATCAAGTAATTGAAACTTATTTGGAGAATATTTGTAAACTCATGCTCGCCCTTAAACTTTGAAACTTTGAAGTAGTTAGACTTTGAAAGCTCCATTTGAGTCGAAGTGACTAGGAAAACGTATTCTTTTTAGTCATTACTTTCACTTTCCAAGGGTACAAGTTTTGGCCAAATTCTAACTTATATACCTCTATAAAAGAAAGCTTGAATACCCTAGACGATTCAAGTGAAACTCGCTCTCAATTCCTACTCAAGTCGCGTGTACATCTCTTAGCCCTCGAGTGAAAAGTTGGGCAGCGCGCCCTTTGTGTTTACCTATTTTTCAGCCATTTATGGCTTCATTATTTTTCTCAAGTCAGCCCCACATTACACACAAGAAATGTCACCACTATAGCCTTCAATTAGGCTCCAAAATCATTCAATTACATCACAAGTCCAATAATATTACCAAAAATCAGTTTTGAAGCCCAAAAGATTAACTAGCAGATTTGACAACTTATAGTATTTTGGTAAACTATGCTTATCAGATTAAGGCACACTTTATACCGATTCGAATCTAAGACAAAGTGCTACAACTTGTATGAAGACAACTCCACCCAGTTCGCAGTTGATCTAGGTCGAATTTGCAAAATACAGAACCAGAATATCCTTGTCAGTATGGTTGTCAGTACTGAATTCAAATGGCAATAACTCAGGCTACACAATTCCGTTTGAGACATTTTTAAATGCGTTAGAAAGATGAAATAGAGGGTTAAAACTTTCATGTTTTGGCCAAAGGCTGATTTGATACGGATCAAAGTGAAAAATGAAGCCAAACATGTGAAATCTCAAAACTGTCCACAAAATGAGGCTTTTGGCAATCAGGGGTATATCGGTCATTTCACATGTTACAGTACTTGGATCGAGTTGAAATTTTATAGGCAGCTATAAAACACCATTTCCTACAACTTTTATGTTTTAACCTAAGCCTAATTCGGCCTTTAACATACACGAATAAAGCTGGTCAGAACAGAGCAGTTTCAATCCTTAAATCTGGAATTGAATGCATTCAAGGTATAAACTTCACATTTCTAGCTTGAACCACTACTTCAACTTCCTATACAAGAGTATAGACATCTTATGATCTCTAAACAACAAGGAATACAACTGAATCATACAAACCCTAACTCAAAATCCACCAAAACTACTTAGATAATTATCATTAGCCAAGAATTTAAGTTGCTATACAAACTTAAACAAGCTTAAGGGAGAGCAAAATGGAAAAACCAGCCTTAATACCTTGCCAAAGATGCTTTCAAGAGAAACCTCAACCTTTCCTTCCAAACTTTTAGTACCCCAAGCTTCCTAAGCTCCCAATTTAGAAGTTAATCGGTTTAGATTTTCGGTTTTTCTCTCAACTAAGCTAGGAATCAAGATGGAAGGAAGTGGTCTTTCTCTCTTGTTTTTCTCCCTCATGGCTCGGCTGGAATGGCAGAAATGAAGAGGAAATGAAGTGATTTTTGGTGATAAATATGAAAGAAATTGGTTGGTCAACAACCTTGGGATGTTCGCCACTTGTCGCCACTTGTCGCCTCAAGAATGCATCTTGAATTTTTTTTCTTTTCCTTTCTTTTTTTAGTCAAGAATTTTGGCTCTCTCTCTTGGATGATTAGGGATGATATTTTGGTACTAATGAAAATGAGATTAAGTTAATAAAGTGGTGGTCAAGTGGTGTGTTCAATCGGTAGTGAACGGTACACGTCATGTGACGACTGGAAAATTTTCTTATATTTTTCTTAAAATTCCCTTTTATTTGGAATTTATTACTTTAGAATAGCCTTACTACTCATTTGCCCCCTAATAAGTGCAAATAAACATAGAATCAAGGGTTTTTCCTTTCGTTTTCAAGTTAACGTAAATTAGGATTTTTACGCCTTTTTGTAGTGTAATTATTCGGTACGGAGTGTGTATCAAATTTAGTAATTTAGAGTGAGTTTTAGATGATATTAAGTGTGTGATTGGAAGTGATAAAAATAAGTTAGTGAATTATAAGTTAAAACCCTAGTATATGCGATTTAAGGAAAATCGGCTTGAACCGACGGGTATCGTTCACTACCAATTGAATACACCACTTGACCACCACTTCATTAACTTAATCTCATTGTTATTAGAGCCAAAATATCAGCCCATAATTAGCATGTGATGGCCGAAATTCTTGACTAAGAAAGCCAAGGAAAAGGAAAAAAAAATTGAGGAAGATCTTGGAGTGACACTTGGAGAACATCTAACCCTCTTTGACCAAATTCAAGTCCAAGCTTCTTATCTTTCTTGGACTTCATTTTATCTTCATTTTGCAGCTATGGTGGCCGAAAATTGAGAGAAAAAAAGGGAGAAAAGAGCTTCAATTCCATCTTAAGTTTGAGCTTATTTGAGTGAAAAATCAAGAATCTAAACCGATTAATCCTTCCTTTGAGCACTTGGAAAGCTTGGTGTGCTAAAAGATTACAAGGAGAGGTGGTGTATATCTCTTGCAAGCATCTTAGTCAGGTATTATGGCTGTCCATCATGGTTCTTTCCCTTAGTCTTGCTTAAGTTGTGTAGCAACTCATATTCTTGGTTATTGATAGCTATGTAAGTAGTTTTGATGATTATGTTGGATTTGTGAGTTAGGGTTTTGAAGTGTTCAGCTGTATTTCTTCTTGTTTAGATAGATTATGGTGTGAATAAACTTAGATAGGGAGTGGTAGTAGTGGTTGTTTTACATGAATAAGAAGATTATCACTTGAATACTTTGAATCCAGCTTTAAATCTTTAAGAAGCCCTGTTCTGACCAGTTTCATTCGGCCATGATGGAGGCCGAATTGGGCTTAGCTCAAAACATTGAAAGTTGTAGGAAATGATGTTTTATAGCTTCCTGTAAAATTTCAGCTCAATCGGAGTACTGTATCATGTGAAATGACAAAAATACCCTTGACTGCCATAGGTAGAGTTTTGCGGACAGTTTTGACATTTCATCATTCTGGCTTCATTTTTCACCTTGATCCGTATTAAATCAGTAGTTGGCCAAAACATGAAAGTTGTAGTCTTATGTTTTAGCTTTCCAACGCATCCAAAAACGCCTCAATCGGACTTTTGTAGCCTGAGTTCTTGTCATTTGAATCCAGTGCTTTTAACCAGCCTGACGGTGGAATTCTGGTTCTGTAATCGGTAAATTTGACCTAGATAAACTATGAAATGGGTTGAGTTATCTTCATCAAAGTTGTAGCCCTTTGTCTTAGCTTCGAAACAGTATAAATTGTACCCCAATCCGATAAGCGTAGCTTCGGTTGTGGCCAATACGCTAAAAGACGTCAAACCTGTCTTTTTGTTCTATGCCTTAAACCTTATTTCCGGTCACTTTTCTAGCTTGGTTTTGTGATGGAATGACTTTTGGCCTGTTGAATGGCTATTGTAATGAGATTATTTGTGTGTGATTTTGGGGGCTGATTGAGGAAAATAATGAAGCCATAAATGCTGGAAAATAGGTAAATACAAAGGGCGTGCTGCCCAAATTTGCACTCGAGGGCTAGGTAGATGTACTCGCGACTTGAGTAAGGGTTGAGGATGAAACTAACTTGAATCATCTAAGGTATTCAAGTCTTCTTTCTTAGAGGTATATAAGTTAGAATCTGGCCGAAACTTGTACCCTTGAAAAAATGAAATTTACGACTAATAGAAATACGTTTTCTTCGTTTTCAAAGTTTTCATAAGTTTTACAAATATTTTACTCATGTCCTTTGGTTTAAATGTACTCTTTTCACTTCCAAAACTATATTTATACATTGTCCTAGTAATTATTCGGATTTTCTTCGATTCACCTAAATCTTTGATGGTAGAACTGTAATGTGTTTTCTTGGTTACTCTTAGGGTTCCTTGGTGATTGAGGGTGTTATCCGGAAGGATACTTTGGACGTTATTTTGCTTAAATAGGTGAGTGTTCTTTGTTTGTTATGTTTCCATTAACTATATGATTTGTTGTGGATATTTGATTAAATAATAAATGTTTGTTAAAAATGAATTTTGCTAGGCGAGTGTGTACTTTATCGCACTCGACCTAAATGAAATGTGAAATTTTCAATGTTTAAGTGATTAAATGGTAGTTGTGTATGAATGTAAGCCTTTTGGCTGAATTGGGCCCTTGCCCTTCGTTGCCGGTCGACTCGAGCCAGAAGCGGACTCGGTCGGGCGATTTGGTGACCCTGGGTGAAAGTTTGGTATACTCGAGTATTACCACGTTGTCGGGTGGAGTCTGGCCAATGTCCAGAAGGGGGAGAAATGAAATGAATGAACGAAAGGAGGTTTTCAATTACAAATGAAATTTTAAATATTGGAGGAATAAGGAAATGAAAGGAGAAGGAAAGAATGAAAGGCTCCACGTGAGCATGTATCCTTTTAATGAATGTGTTATCATTGCTTCATATTGTAAATGTTCCTGGATTACTTGTTATTACATGATTAATGTCCTTGTTTAAGTTGATTATGTGTCTGGAACCTCACTGAGCTTTTAGCTCATTCCGTTAGTTTTGTTTTCCTTAACAGGGGATGCGAGCAAGGACAAAGAGATCTGTACAGACTAGACTAGTTTAGTTCTTTTGAATTTTTGTAATGGTTCTCACCCTAGCGCTTGGTAAGGGTTGAATGCATGAAGAATTGAGAACCTTTGTATATTTGAGCTGTATCCCTTTTGTTTTAAGTTTGGAATTATTGTTCCACCTGTTCTGGTGGTCTTATTTTCATTTTTACTTGAGGTGTATGAGTGAGTCCCGGCGAGAGCTGGGCAGGTGGTCCGCCGAACCTTTTGGTTCGCCTTAGGGGAAGGTAGGGCTGTCACACGTTGGTTCACACTATTTTTCCTTAACGCGCGTATACTAGGGTTTTATCTTATGATTCACTAACTTATTATTCTCACTTCTAATCACACTCTTAATATCATCTAAAACTCACTCTGAATCACTAAATTTAATACACACTCCATACCGAATAATTACACTTCCAAAAGACGTAAAAGCCCTAATTTACGCTAACGAGAAAACGAAAGGAAAAACCCTTGATTTTATGTTTGTTTGCACTTATTGTGGGGTGAATGAGTAGTAAGGCTATTAGAAAGGAATAAATTCCAATAAAAGGGAATTTAAAAGAAAATATAAGGGATTTTACAAGTCCTCACATAGCATGGATCAGTCCAAGAAGGGCTATATACCTATGACTCATGGTATAAGCCTTTCTAAGAACACGTGTTCTAAGACACAAGTTGAGACTAATAAAATGTGTACTGTTCCATATGCTTCGGCAATTTGATCAATTATGTATGCTATGTTGTGCACAAGACCTGATGTCTCCTATGCTCTGAGTGTTATGACCAGATACCAGGCTAATCCAAGTGAGGGTCACTGGACAGCCGTTAAGAACATTCTTAAGTACTTGAGAAGGACTAAAAATTTGTTCTTAGTATATGGAAAAGGTGAGTTGGAACTTAAGGGCTATACTGATGCGAGTTTTCAGTCGGATAAAGATGACAATAAGTTGCAGTCAGGTTTCATTTTCACTCCTAATGGAGGTGCTGTATGTTGGAAAATTTTCAAACAAGACACCACAACAGATTCTACAACAGAGGCTAAATACATTGCAGCCTCGGAAGCAGCTAAGGAAGCCGTTTGGATTAAAAAGTTCGTGACAGAACTTGGTGTGGTTCCAACCATTGTTAATCCAGTTACTCTGTACTGTGATAACAATGGAGCTATTGCTCAAGCAAAGGAACATAGGTCTCATCAGCGATCCAAACACGTACTTAGAAGATTTCACTTAATTAGAGAAATCATTGCCAGAAATGACGTAAAGATAGAGAGAGTCCCCACAGAGGATAACATAGCTGATCCTCTCACTAAAGTTCTTTCTCAAAAGAAACACGAAAGTCATGTATTATCATTTGGACTAAATGTGATGAATGAAGTGTTTTAGTGGAAGTGGGAGATTGTTGGAATGTATGCCCTAAAACAATGATTTTTTTGTTTAATACATTCCTTATTATATTTTGTATTTTAATAACTTCTTCTTTATCTGTTAAATGCTAGATATAACTGATAAAGTCCTTAGAATACTTACTAATGTGATGGTGGTCACAAGTATTGATGACTATGAGACATCAATTACATTTATAGTAATATTCTTAAATTTTCCTCGTCATAGTACTAATGAGATAGGACATCATTAGTACGGAAAGACTAGTACACAATTAGTCTCTACTTAATGTAAGTAGTGATTGTTCTCATCAACCATGGTATATAGATACCTAGGTTAATGTGTAAATGATTTGTAAAGTACAAATACATTGGAATGATCCGCTTAGAGATCCCATGAGGATATCTATCTAGTGCCAATGGTTGTATCTCTTGTGGTAAGTTATGTAAATGATCCTACGACTTGAGATCACCATAGTATCTTGAGTATGAATCACTACATTTTGACTCTATTACTTGTTACTCATTAAGAGTGACTTATAGAACAGAGATTGGGTGTAGTGTGAAGCACGAAAATGTAATGAGTGATCAAGATAGGATTCACCACTCCGATAGTAGGAGTTGATATCCGGATGGCCACTAGTGGGAAATTAACCCTAAAAGATCGACTACATTAGGTTAATTGAAGAATATTTTCAAGTTAAACTAATCTAGGGTTAATTCTGGAAACTAGTAAATTTAATTAGTCGTTAAGGAATTGGCACTTATTCCTTATTCCTTGACTAATTGGATATCGGTGGTGAAAGGATAATAATTACATGGTAACTTCTCATGGAAAGGTTAGGTCAAGATTCCCTTGACTAATTCCGGGTACTTGAGTGGTCATGATGTGTTGCTAGACACCGCTCATGATTAATAATTATGAATTAATTAATTATTGTAATTAATGATAAAATAAAGTTGTTTATTTTATCTAATTCTTTTTGGGAATTATAACTCATAATTATTGCCAATGTATTTGGAGCCTATTGGATCACACGCATTAGAGTTTTGGTTCTGGATTAAAATTATGTGTCCGAGTGAAGACTTGGAAATAAAGTATAAGATACTTTCGGGATTTAATTTATAAGAAAAATAAATTCCAGGCCTATTTGAGCAGATAGGAGAAAATAGTTATCTCCTATCTATCAGATAGCTGAGGGATAGAGTTTGTTATTGGATGAAAAACCTATCTCTCCCTTCTTTTTTTCTATGAATCGTCTCTTTATTGGAACGATGAAAAACCTATGACTCCCTCAAGGGAAAAATAGGGTTTTGGCATACATAGAGAGTGGAGGAAAAAAGGTGTGTAAGACATACATAGAGAGAAAAATATAGAGAAGGAAAGAGTAATTTGGATGCGAGTTGATTAGCTAGTTAGTCTTTTTGCGTAATCTTGCTAAGCAAGGGTTTATTTGTCATGTATCTTGCTGATTTGGTTGTTGATTTCAGCTTAATAAATTCGGCCAACATTGTCATTATTGCGGTCGAATCCTAGTCATTATTTTAGCTTAATAATTCGGCCAACATTGTCCTAAGTTTGGCCGCAACTCTAGTCCATAGTTAGGGTTTAGTTAAGTCCAAATAACTTTAGGTTTGAGTCATTGTAAGGCTATAAATGGCCTAGTCTTCTCCAATATTGGTAGTTAATCAGATTTTACTATAAACTTGTGAGTTATTCACTTTCTCTTGTCCAAGAGAGTTTGTGACGCCCCCACTTCTCCCAAGGTTGAACCCAAGGGTATCCGCAGAACGCCTGCCTAGCTCTCGCCAGGACTCAATACAAATTAAATTTAAACTTAACAATACACCACCAAGAATAAATGCCAAAATAAAGAAAAGACACTTCCTTATATAAATATTTACATCTTACATCACAAGTTACCAAATGTACATCAACTTTCCCTAAAATACAACCACTAGAAGTCGACTAATCAATTACAGCCCAAGATTTTTATCAAAGTAATCAAGTCGGCTTTTCCCAAAAATTCTTTCCTTTTCGAGCCCCTGTTAAGGAAAACAAACTAATGGGGTGAGCGAACGCTCAGTGAGGCCAACAAATACATATGTAAACACATAGTCCAGGTAACAATAACATTTATACAGTAAGTAAAACTGTAAAGTTCGAGTAATTAACATTTCAAGTAGGAAAAGTAAGCAGAAACAATTCAAGGATATTGTAGCTCTCAGGAGCTAAATTCCACGTAGCCGAGTCAAGGTCTTGATCAAATCCGTAGAAACACCACTTTCCTCAAATCCCGTCACCGTTACACCCCCTTACCGGCCCCGCTCGTCAAGGTTTTGATATTACTCGAGTATATTGTGGCAATACTATGCGAGTATGCCAAGCAAGATCTCTCCAATAAATCAAGCTTCGTGTTTGCTTATGGTTTACTAAGCTTCTCGACCAAGCCCATGCTGGCTCGATTCACAAAGTTAGCCGATGAGTTTGGGCGTCCCCCACGAGTAGGATTGGTCGACGAGATATCGCTCCAATCGACACCAAGTCACATACGAGTATAGTTTCAAGTATGTGCAAGTCAAGTAACTAGTCAAGTAAATCGAGTAACACGTCAAGTAAAGAGAGCGAGTGCGATAAAGTACACACTCGTCTCAACAAGTTAAATTCACGTATTCAACTAGATGCATGTCAAGTATTAGGCAACAAGTCATGCACTTGACACTCACCAAAATCAAGAGTGTAAAGCAAGAGCAAGGCAAGATCAAACGAGCTCCTCGGGATCCACTTGATCACCTGAGATATGTACAATTACAAAATCACCTAGGTATTCAGCCAAGGTCTAGTAATATTCCCGCTACCCTCACACAAGAGATAACACGTTCAAATCGGATGCAAATAACACTTACTACTTAATCCACGAGGGTAGCATTTGAAAATATCTAAGAATGCATCATTTCAAGTCAGGTCAAGTTAAAGAAGCTTTTCTAACTAAAACATTGGAATAATCTTCAAAGAGAATTCAAAAGTCATTTTTTGAATCAAATCGTGGTAAGTAAATCTCAATTCCAAAAGGAACTACAATATTCACTTTCGGCACAAAAATCGAGAAAAAGAGTAAATGGTTCTCGTTTCCCAAAACTTTAAATCTCATGTCCAAACTTTGGAAGGTAAAGAGTATTCACATTTTTCCAAACTAATGGAGTCAAACATATCCAAAACTCCACTCATTTAATAGAAAATATCAAAGCTAAGGTTCCAAGGTTCAAGTATAAAATAAGGTGTCATTAACCAAAAAAGTGGAACAACCAAGAAAACGCATTAAGAGAGGTTTAACCTTCGAAAACCAAGATTTGAAATGAAAGTTTAAAATTCTAACGGAACTGTGTATTCCACCATGAAATTACACCTAAAACCGTCCAACAATTGCAAAGGAGGATGGAAAGTTCTTAAAAGTTCATTTCCTAAGAAATCAAGAATTTAAGCTTTGCATGACAAACTTGGTAAAATCAGATCTTGAGTTCGGCATGTCGAAAAATAGAAAACTTTGTACCGTTGGAAAATAGATCCAAAGTACTAAAAGTTCCCAAAAGACACTTTTCAAGTTTCCAAACAGAAAGCATCATTTTTCAGCTTAAAGTTGCTGATTCAAGAAAGCAAGATAGAACCAGTCTTGGTTTTCGGCGATATTTGGAAATTCGGCAAAATTCACAGAAAGTGAATCAGCCTTTGAAATTTGTGACATAATAAAATTTCCAAACAAGGTTTCAAACACAACAAACGGAACTAAATTCAAAGCTTTGAGCTACAAGATATAACAGCTTAAAGTTGGTTGATTTTTACTACTTGAACAGTGAATTTCCAGATTTGAAGAACAATCTTTGGAGCGTTATTTGGGCATCGATATGGTATTGAAATTACACCAAATTTGGTACACTTAAACTTCCATATGTGGACGACTTCCCTATCAAAATCAGGTAAGAACTCGTACGGGGAAGGCAGTTAACAAAATGACCAAAGTTTGGGAAAATTTCATAGCTAATCTGCCAACTCGACCCTTTCTTTCTTTTCAAAAGTTTGGTACAATGAAATCAGCCCCAACTCGCTCCATTTTTGAGACAAAGGTTCCAGAAACATTTAATGAGCAATTGATACGTAATTGACATCAAAATTTTGGAAACAACACATCCCAAAACAAACCTAACCATTCGGTCAGCAAGAAGGGAAAAACTTTCCAGTTTCCAGCTTTGTTGCACTTTCGAAATCAGACCACATCTCACTCAATACAAGCTCAAATTAAAAATGGTTTATGGCGTTGGAAACTAGGTTCAAAATTCCACAATTCATCATAAGAAATCATTTCAAAATTCTTTTCACAAGTGAGAGAAATTTGAGCCACAAAATGCAGCTTCTCAGTTCCTCTCGGATAGACAGTCACAACAGGACAGCCAACTTTGCCGAATAACTAGGTTGACTCAAGACGAATTAGCAAATGATTTTTATACCGTTAGAAAGATATGAATGTCTGGTTTTGAATACCACAAACGGCACTCAATTTTGACTTTTGTACAAAGAGATATTATCGAACAAAGGACTACTGTTCAGCTGCTCTGATCACCATTTCCAGATTTCTTCCATTTTCGAAAACTCTAGTTTTGTGCAACCAAATGAAATGATTTTCGAAAGGCACTTTGTACATACAATATACAACATATATCCATCAATTTCACAGTCAACCAAGCATCAAAATTTCAAAAATAACACAGAACAACATGGCCAGAAATTCGGCCAACTTACTCTCCACAAGTTTTCCAACTTTCTCTTCACTTTCTAACCGTAATCATCTCATACAACATATAAACAACCATAATCAAACAATGACACCTAAAGTCAGCTACCTATAATCCATCTCAAGACCACTAGCCTAGAGATTAAAGCAAGATAAATGATTTTCCTCAAGTCCTCTAACCTATTTCTTGCTTAGGGTTGTAAACCCATGCAAAACTAACCATGATTCTTGAAGAAAATGGAAAGATTACAAGAGTTAAAGGGTTACCTCTAACCCTAGATGAAAAATCAGATTTCTGCACCGAAATTACCCCAAGAAAATCCACAAGATGTTGTCTTTCTCTAAGCTAGAACTAATCTCCAAAGGTTTTGTGAGTTGCGTGAAGATTTTCAAGTGAAATGGAAGCAAAAGTTTGGAGCTTTCTCTTCTCTTTTCTTTTCTTTCTTGGTCGGCTGAAAGAGTGAGGTGAGGGACGGTTTCTTGGGTCAAAATTTTGTGGAAAAATTGTGTTGAACAAGCTAAGTTAAAGGTGTGCAAAAGTCAACTCTCAAATACTCGCGAATAGTGACATACACTACCATTTTTCTCTCTTGTTTGTTGCACTTGTGCACTAAACCTCCAGGGTAACTTCTCTAACACTTTAATTACTCATACTTACGAGTCTAATATTAAAACCTCAAATCTCCAATTATTCGTATGGACACGACTAACGAGAACTTTTGACGCGCGCGATAAAGCGATATTTAAGGGTAATTCACGCAACTAAAGTACAATTAACTAACTCTAGGACGAATAACTTATAAAATGACTAAATTAAGAATAAAAATAGGAGTACTCAAATCTCCAAGATCATTGCACTCTCGGATTGAATATTACCTCGAAAAATGTGTCTTCGCTATTTCTTACTAAACGAGTCTCCGAAAAATTAAATTTGCTAACGGGACGTTTTTAAAATATAAGAGAGACCTTATTCCATGTAAATGAATTTAAAATGGTTGAAATAAATTATTCGGAGAAGAAGGTTGAATAATTAAGTAAATAAGCCAATAAAATAAGATAAAATAAGAAAATTTTCGGGTCCTCACATCCTTCCCTCCTTAAAAGAATTTCGTCCTCTAAATTCATTCCTTGATTTAGGGCAATTCTGGGTATTTCTTCTGGATCTCCTCTTCTACTTTCCAAGTTGCTTCCTCCATTCTATAATTTCTTCATAACCTTTATTAGAGGGATTTGTTTTCGTCTTAATTCCTTCACTTTTCAATCTAAAATCTTTACCGGCCTTTTTCATAGGTCAAATTCTCATCAAGTCCTGTTTCTCCTATTTAGACTCACACTTATTGAACTTAACAAAAATTGGTGCTCTCTTGGGGTTTGTAAAACTATCATCAGGTGTCTTTCATGATCTTCTCCAACCTTAGAGTATACCGATGTGTTATGAATAAATGCCACCACAAATTGATCCAAATACAGCTAAAAGTCCTGATACATTAAGTCCATAGGTGCTGTAAGTGCATTAGTCAACCCAAAGGGCGTAACTGTGAATTCAAAGTACCCTATCTTAAATTGAAAACGGTCTTAAGCACATCAGTTTCTAGGATCCTCAATTGGTAATAACTCTACTTTAAATCCAAATTGGATAGTACCACGGTTCCTTGCAGTTGATCAAATTGTTATCTATGTAAGGCAAAAGGGTATTTGTTCTTGATAGTTACATTATTCAAGTCTCGATAGTCTATGTATAGGCACAAATTTCCATTCGAAATATTATATCATGTCCCTTAATTGTTAGGCTCACCAAATCTATCAAACATTTCCTTTCACCAACCCAGAACTCACAATTTTAACATATCAAGTTGGCAATCAAACATTGGGTCCCAACTCCAACCCTAAGTTCCCGATTTTTGGTCCACCATCGAGCTCTGGTCACCTCCAAGACCTCAGGATTGCCTACGCTCTCAAGTACGATCTCGACCACGTTTACTACCGTTCATGTCTTATTACAAATCTAAAAGTGTGGGGCAAAGTTTAAATACACATATAAGTCATGAAATCAATTAATAGCAAAGTAAATTTCATATTTATAAAAGATCATAATAGTTACATCAAGTTGGCATAGGTTTATCAAATAATTTTAAAAGGAGAAAGGAAAGAACAAGATCATAACAGAACGTGCCGAGTTGCCAAGATACAAAACAACAAAAGGACTTTTCCCTATACAAAAGATTACCACCTCTAAATGCCAGTCTAGACTAGGGTAAAACTACAACCCCTATTCCTTGAGTGGAGTCACATCCCTCCCCACTCGTATTACTTCCTTTACTTGGATCCCTTTTTCAGCCATTAGTATTAATTATCCCCATCTGGCACTCGATTGCTTTGTAGCAGATCTAGTTGGTTGCTGAGTATTTCCTCCTTTTGTTAGGGGTGCTAGGGCAACTTACAATCTGATGTTCGGTACTACCGCACTTCAGACATTTTCCTTACCTTCTCCAGCACTTGGCCTCAATGTGGTTAGACTTGTCACAATATCCACGAGTCACAAGAGAAGTCACAGCCTAACCAATTTGAGAATTTTCTTTGTATTTCTTTTCCAGTTCTACGTTCTTGTGTAGCAACTCAATTTTCTCTGCATATTCTTGTTTCCATCTTCCTTCCCAGTAGTCAGCCAATTTCCTTTGAAATTCTACCTCCTTCTGAAGAATGTCCATTTCCTTACGCAACTCTCCCAAATTTGTCATCTCACCAGTTGGCCAGTTGGCTTAAGTCAAATGCTAGCCTACCAGGCAAATCAAGGATCAAAATGAATAACTATTCACAATGGAAATTCTTGCTATATTACTCTTTCGTTCTTTTGCTTATGGTTACCCCGGAATATAAATCTTAACTATTCTTTGTTTAATATGGATGAGCTCTTGAGTCTCCACCAGATTACTATCATTACTTATGAACATAACAAAATACAGAGATCTTATTCCTTAATATAAAAGTTCCACACCCTAATTCACTCTCCAATACTCACTTACGAAGTTGCTCGAGAAGAAACCCTATCCTCTTGCTCTCACTAGTGCCTTGTTTCATCCCCTCAAACCAATTTTTACTGTTTCGAGGTTAGAACCTTCACGAAACTTAGATAGGCGAACTTCAAGAATCGCTTAATCCTCACACCTCTTTTGGTTCCTAGGTTGGTCGATTGGTTCCTAGGTATTTGGTGCTCAACTAATCGTGCTAAGATGTCAATCATATAGTTAATAATAGTAGCTACTTGGTTATCTCCTTCATTCCTAGGGTTTTGGTTTGGTCCAGACGCCATTCCCTAATCATCCCCTTGAGATTGGGGTTTGCCTAGTCTCACGCCCTTGACCTCTACCACTTCTTCGACCGTCCATGATTCTAGTTATGGCTAAATGCAAGGATAAAATAATTCTGCAAGAGAATACTCAATATAAAAGCGAACATGGAAAACATCTGAAATAAAAACAACTAGCATATATTAATATTTCAAGATTCGTACAATTATCAAGTCACGAGGCATTTACAAAAATATGGCACACATGTGCCACAAAAGTGCAATTAGTCATGCATATCAAAAATAGATTCAAGTGCTTCAAAAGATAGGCCACACAGTTAACCAAAATACAATGGCCTTTGAACTACCACCACCCCGACTATCTTAGACAAGAACTACTAAAGTAAACTAGATTACTAGCTTAGCGATTGGCGGAGTCAGAAGTCTTTACTACCTCAGTAGGATCATGTTCATTTTCAGCACCAGGAGTGTCTTCCTCATGTTCCTCATCGAGTATCTTGCTATTCACCACTTGTTCGACCAAGATAACACACTCGGCCATTATCCCCTCGGTTCGGTCTCTAACCTCATGTACTATCCTAGCAAGCCGACTCTTAACCTCCTGAAGCTGCTCACAAGGAGCCTTAGTCTTTTCTTCGCTCCTCAAGTACCTCCGTCTCCAATTCAGGAATTCTAGTAGTCTGAGCATCCACAGTTGCCCTCAGTCCTCGATTATCCTCTCGAACTACCCTAGTTTTCTCGGATAACTGCCTCCGATCATCGATCACTGCTAACACCATGTTATTTGGGTACGAGTAAGTCCTCTAGTAGCCACATAAAGGTCTAGTTCGGCGAGCTGGGTTCTATCTCCAATGAGCTCCCCTAGGCCTTTCTCGAGAATGGACCATCGGAAGGTGCCCCCGAGACGGGTCAATACCACCAAAGCTTAGATGGATCCAAGTTTACTAAATAAACTAGGTCCGATCATTTTGTACTGTTCCACATATCTCTCACAAGATCAAGACTCTTAATTGTCCGCTAATTCTAACCTAGGCTCAAATTTCCATCCCTACAAGGGGTTACTTAACGTTCAAACCAGTCCCACTGTCCGGCATCCTAAACTTTTAAGCTTAGGATACATTACAAATATCTGAAACCTATGCTCTGATACCAACTGTGACGCCCCCACTTCTCCCTAGGACGAACCCAAGGGTATTCGCAGAACGCCTGCCTAGCTCTCGTCAGAACTCGATACAAATCAAATTTAAACTTAACAATACACCACCAAGAATAAAAGCCAAATTAAAGAAAAGACACTTCCTTATATAAATATTCACATCTTACATCACAAGTTACCAAATGTACATCAACTTTCCCTAAAATACAACCACTGGAAGTCGACTAATCAATTACAGCCCAAGATTTTTATCAAAGTAATCAAGTCGGCTTTTCCTAAAAATTCTTTCCTTTCCGAGCCCCTGTTAAGGAAAACAAACTAATGGGGTGAGCGAACGCTCAGTGAAGCCAAGAAATACAGATGCAAACACATAGTCTAGGTAACAATAACATTTATACAGTAAGTAAAACTGTAAAGTTCAAATAATTAACATTTCAAGTAGAAAAGTAAGCAGAAACAATTCAAGGATACTGCAGCTCTCAGGAGCTAAATTCCACGTAGCCGAGTCAAGGTCTTGATCAAATTCCATGTTGACACTTCGTCAACCACATAAGTATCAAATCCGTAGAAACACCACTTTCTCAAATCCCGTCACCGTTTCACCCCCTTACCGGGCCCGCTCATCAAGGTTTTGATATTACTCAAGTATATCGTGGCAATACTACGCGAGTATGCCAAGCAAGATCTCTCTAATAGATCAAGTTTCGTGTTTGCTCATGGTTTACTAAGCTTCTCGACCTAGCCCATGCTGGCTCGATTCACAAAGTTAGCCAATGAGTTTGGGCGTCCCTCATGTGTAGGATTGGTCGACGAGACATCGCTCCAATCGGCACCAAGACACATACGAGTATAGTTTCAAGTATGAGCAAGTCAAGTAACTAGTCAAGTAAATCAAGTAACAAGTCAAGTAAATCGAGTAACGCGTCAAGTAAAGAGAGCGAGTGCGATAAAGTACAAACTCGTCTCAACAAGTTAAATTCCCGTATTCAACTAGATGCATGTCAAGTATTAGGCAACAAGTCATGCACTTGACACTCACCAAAATCAAGAGTGTAAAGCAAGAGCAAGGTAAGATCAAATGAGCACCTCGGGATCCACTTGATCACCTGAGATATGTATAATTACAAAATCGCCTAGGTATTCAGCCAAGGTCTAGTAATATTCCCGCTACCCTCACAATTACAATTACAAAATCCAGTCTATTTTACAATACCTGAGATATGTACAATTACAAAATCCCTAAGTTCCTAGGTTTTGTTCAAGCACTACACTTAATCAAAACTTGAAGAAGTACAACTAAGTACGTATACGTGAATAATAAGGGTCCCAAATATCACTAATATCTTCAATATATCCCAAGTCCAGTCTATTCGCATCCCCCATGCCTTGGCTTTAGCCATCCAAACTTATCATATCACCCGTTGGTACTCGGGTACAGGAATCCGAAAATATGATAATTCACCACTCGAGTTAGCTAGGCTCAAGAGGAAATCAGCCACTTTTGAGATTCCTACCCAACATACATATCTAAGGTCCCCAACAATAGACATTTGTTCCACAATTAACAAGCCAATCCCCACAGTCCGAGAACCTTTTCCCGGCACGAGCTCGATAAGAGCTCTGATACCATCTGTGACGACCCCACCTCCTCCTAGGGCGTACCCCAGGATTTTGCGGACCGCCTGCCCAGCTCTCGCCAGGACTCACTCACTCAAATAAAATAAGTTACAACTTCAAGAGTAAAGGAAATAACAGTTCCCAAACTTGGAACGTACATGTACATTCATTTCTATTCAAAGCATTCGTACAATCCCAAATATATCACAAGATTTAAGTTCTCAATACATTCAACCCTAATTTTCAATCATAAAATTTTCAAAAACTAGTGCGAGTACAATCGTAAAATTTTCAAAAACTAGACTATGCTAGCCTGTACCAGTCTCACGCCTCGTTCATACCCCCTATAAGGAAAACAAATGGCGTGGAATGAGCTAAAAACCCAGTGAGGTTCCAAATAGCAAGTTGACTATTATTGAAAAGTTCACGTATCAAAGTAGCAAAGTAGCGAACAAAACCAGTCCATAAAAGTGAGCAATAACACTTCAAGTAACAAATCTCAAAATGAGCGAGTGTAAAATTCTTTTCTAAAGGAAATAATAACACTACGAATAACAATGAAAGTATAAGGATACAGATGGCTCTCAAGAGCCAATTTTTCGTTGCTTCACTAGAGCTTGATCAAGTGTTAGTTGACACTCCGTCAACCTTCAAGTAAAGTAACCAATCCAGTAGTGCTTCGCTTAACACCAATCCGTCCACCATTCAACCCCCTTACCAGGCTCGAACACCAACTAAACACTGGTGATAATACTCGAACATACCGATTAGTCGAAGAGATAACACTCCACTCGACAACACTAGATACCCATGGTTCGTTATCTAATCGACCAAGCCCTTGCCGGCTCGACTCGATTAACTAGCCAGTGTGGTTTGGGTTCCCAAGTAGTCACTATAGTCGATGACCAATCGACTTAGTCAAGAGAAAAGTACGGAGACGGGAATGAGAGGTACCTCCCACTCGTATCGAGTGTGGTACATACTGCTACTCAGCACTTACAAGTCAAGCACAAGTACAAATACAAGTACAGGTCAATGCAAATCAATTCACTTGTACAAGCATGAATGAGATATCAAGTATTTAGTTGAGTTAGGTTAAGTGCGATAAAGTACACACTTGCCCGACCAAACCAAGCAAATGTTATCCGATCACGTTGGTAAATCAAATATCAAGTTCAATCATGTATTTGGAAGCACTCACCAAAGATTTAGTGCTTGTCAAAATCACGCTCAGGTGTAACTCCTTCGTTGGAGTCCAAATCTGCGATCAAACATCGTTTAAGAGCTTTGAAATTAACTAAGGTTCGAAATTTAAGCGTTTCATTTAATGAAAATCAAGTAACTGAAACTCATTTGGGTAATATTCATATTACTTATCACACCCTATAAAACTCATGCTCGCTCTTTTAGTTTTGGAAAGGAAGCAATTAAAACCTTGGAATTCTCATTTGAGTCAAAAAGACGAGGAAAACATATTTCTATTGGTTGCTACTTTCATGTTTCCAAGGGTACGAGTTTCAGCCAAATCCCAGCCTATATACCTCTACGAAAAAAGACTCGAATACCCTAGACAATTCAAGTTCAATTCGACCTCAAATCTTCGCTCAATTCGCGAGTACTCACGCCTAACCCTCAAGTGAAAATTTGGGCGGCATGCCCTTTGTATTTAGATATTTTCCAGCCATTTATGGCTTCATTATTTTCCTCAACTTAGCCCAAATTCTTAACATAAGTATGCTTAACACAATAGCTCTTCAACTAGGCTCAAAATCATCCAATTACAAGACAATTCTAGCAATGCAACTATCAAAATCAAAGCTGGAAACTAGTATTGAAGAAGAATAACTAAGTAGCAGGTTTGAGACCTTCTAGCGTTTTGGTCACAACGGAAGTTATGCTTATCGGATTGGGGTATATTTTATGGAGTTTTGAAACTAAGACAAAGAGCTACAACTTTCTTGAAGACAAGTCAACCCAGTTCACAATTGATCTATGTTGAATTTGCAGATTACAGAACAAGAATTTCATTGTCAGTCTGGTTGTCAGCACTGGATTCAAATGGCAACAACTCAAGCTACAAAAGTTCAATTGAGGCGTTTTCAGATGCGTTGGAAAGCTGAAACATAGAACTAAAATTTTCATGTTTTGACCAAAAGATGATTTGATACGGATCAAGGTGAAAAACGAAGCCAGAATATGAAATCTCAAAACTGCCCGCGAAACAGTGCATTTGGCAGTCAGGGGTAATTTAGTCATTTCACATGATACAGTACTCTGATTGAGCTGAAATTTTACAGGAATCTATATAACTCCATTATCAACAACTTTCATGTTTTGACCGTGGCCTGATCCGGCCTCTACCATGGGCGAATTAAACAAGTCAGAAACAGGACAGATTGGTCTCAACTTTCTGGAATTTGATGATTCAATGGTTGAAATTCACATTTATATCTTGAATCAATACCCTATGTGATACCCCAACTTTTAGGATACTATTGTTGTTTAGTCTGAAGAGGATATTACGATTTCTTTAGTTTATTTTTGTTTTAAGACATTGTTTTGTTTTAAATACTAGAAACCCTAAATTCTAATAAAAAACCCTAGTTACTTGTGACTAATCGGTTTTCTTAAATCTCTCATGTTTTAATCGAAACCCTAATTTTAATCTATGGAATTGTAAAATCCCCCATATTTTCTTAAAATTCCTTTTTATTTGGCATTTATTCCCTTATAATAGCTATACTACTCATTTACATCCCCGATGTTTAGAATAAATAATAGAATTAAGAGTTTTCCCTTTTGCATTCATCGTTAGGGTAAACTAAGATTTTTACTCCTTTTCGTAGTGTGATTATTCGGTACGGAGTGTGTATCACATTTGATGATTAAGAGTGAGTTTTAGATGATATTAAGTGTGTGATTAGAAGTGATAATAATAAATTAGTGAATTATAAGTTAAAACCCTAGTAGACGCGATTTAAGAAAAATCGACTCGAATCGACGGGTATTATTCGCTACCGATTGAACCCACCATTTGACCACCATTTTTATCAAGTTAATCTCATTGTTATTGGAGCTTAAATATCTGCTCTAAAGCTGATCAAGGGGGCCGAAATATTTGACCTTAAAAACCCAAGGAAAAGGAAAAAAACATTGAGATGTGATCTTGTGTGGACAAGTGGAGACCATTCAAGAACCTTTGACCTAAACTATGACTAAGCCTTAAAACCATCTTGGAGCTTCATTCTTCTTCATTTTTTTCAGCTTGTGGCTGAAACCTTGAGAGAGAAAATACAAGGAAAGGAAACTCCATTATCATCTTGTAGCTTAGTGTTTGTGAGTGAAAAACAAGATTCTAAATCGATTAAATCTTTCTTTGAGCACTTGGAAAGCTTGGTGTGCAAAAGGTTTACAAGGAGAGGTGGTGGATAACTCTTCCAAGCTTCTTTGAGAGGTATATTGGCTGTCCATCACATTTATTTCCCTTAATCTTGTTTAAGTTCAGTAGTAACTTGTAATCTTGCTTGTGATGCCTAATTCAAGTGATTTTGATGATTGAGGTGATGAATTTTGAGTTAGGGTTGTGAATGGTCCACTTATAATTCTTGTGTTTGGATGGTATATGGTGTATATAATCTTGTATAGGAGGTTGTAGTTGTGATTTAAGCTAGAAAGGTGAAGTTATACCTTGAACTCCTTAAATTCCAGAAATGAAACTCTTTACTGCCCTGTTCTGTCCGGTTCTGTTTGACCATGAGGGAGGCCGAATTAGGCTTAGCACAAAACATGAAAGTTGAAGAGAATGATGTTTTAAAGCATGATTCTTTACATATATCAAAAGTCATAGTACGAGTTGAGAAATCACAAACAAGCCAAATATGTCAAATATAGGACATAGACAACTAAATGCCACAAAATACAAAAGTATGTGAAGGCAAATTACAAAAGACCTCACGGCATGCACTACCCCTACTATCATAGGCAGGATCAAAAGGAGAAAAACCATAAGCCTAGTTAGGGGCAAAACTAGAAGAATTCACGATACCAAGCCACATCATTTATATTTTCCAACTTCCATCCAAAAGCCTAAGCCACTTTCTAAATTCTTAGCCTCCTCACTAGATTCAAGGTGAAAGTTCTTATACAAACTAGGGTAATAAGTCAAACCAAATGGAATGCAAAGGATGTCTCATTTTCAAGTTCAAAGTGGAGTCCAAAATTGTTCAAATGGTTCAACTTTTCTTCCAGAATTTCGGCAAGCAAAATAGTGGGGAAAGCAAGGTTTCTAACCCTTAACTCACCAGATGGCCATTTAAATTTCCTAATCTTGACTCATCTCCAACCTAACTTGAAGATTAAAGTCTTATAGTGTTTTGTGAGCAAAAATGGTGCTACAACCCCAAACACCAAGATCACATTGAACTTAATACACAATCAAATCCCACAGTCCTACATCCTAAACTTTTAAGTTAAGGATACACTGCAAAGATCTAAAGTCTAAGCTCTCATACCAACTGTGACGCCCCCACTTCTCCCAAGGGCGAACCCAAGGGTATCCGAGGGACGCCTGCCCAGCTCTCGCCAGGACTCGGTACAAATTCAATTCAAACTTAAAAATAACCAATCGATACTAGAAGTCGAAGATATAAAGGAAGGTCAATTCCTTACTAAACGTTCAAGTCTTACATCAAAAGCTACCAAAAATACCTTACATACCTAAAATATATAGATTCCAAAAGTTGTCTAAACAAATACATTCAAAATTCTAATCAAATGAGCCATCAAGTAATCTTCTCCAAAATTCCTCCCATTTTAGCTCCTGTTAAGGAAAACAAATCTAACGGGGTGAGCGAATGCTCGTGAGGCCAAGAAAATCATGCAAGCAAGTAATTCAAGTAGCAATAAACCTGGTACGAGAGATAAAGCTATAACATGCAAGCAATTCCCGAATATTCACAAAACACATTCAAGAAGGATACGGGAGCTCTTAGGAGCTCATTTCCACTTGCTTTGCCAAAGTTCAATCCAAAAGTCCGTAGAACTTTACTTTTTCCATTTATGATTCTGAGTCGAATGAGAGGTACCTCCCACTCGAATCGGTGTGGTACATACTATCGCTCAGTGGTCGATGAGACATCGCTCCAATCGACTTATGCTTTGCTTATAGTTCTGAGTCGAATGAGAGGTACCTCCCACCCAAATCGGTGTGGTACATACTATCGCCCAGTAGTCGATGAGACATCGCTCCAATCGACTTAGAAAGGTTTATGGTTCTAAGACGACATGAGAGGTACCTCCTACCCGAATCGGTGTGGTGCATGCTATCGCTCAGAGACCCGATTATACGATTATAATTGCAAGGGTTGATGACATTCAGTCCAATCGACAAATACCGTTATAGGCCAATGAGCGCACTCCAATCGATAGTCATACAGTTCAATTATGAATCGAGGAGATTCACTCCAACGGCATATACAGCCATAGCATATAATGCAATTCAATTCAGGCAATTCAATTACAATTCATTTTATTGAGAACGCATTCGATAACGTACATACTCGACTCAGTAGTTATAACCCATCCATTTCATATTGAGCAATTCACATAATTTTCAAATATTCATGCACTTAACACTCACCAAGTAAACAAAGAAGTAATGCCCTCTTGAGGGTTTAAGCGTCCACCGTAGGATCCTCTTGAAGGTCCTCTTGTGTGCCTGAGCAATTAATAACGAACTACAACTTAGAAACCCCATTTATCGAACAAGATTGTACTAGAGTACAATCTAAGAAAATTTCACAAATACGAGCCTTAATTACTTGTAGATCGAGACTCAAAAGAGGGGTTTTAAAAGTACAAGAGAAATCTGATTTGCATCTTTAAATTCAAGTGCAAAATGGAGAGTTCAAAACCCTCAATTTCTCTTAAGTTCGGAAATTTCAGATTTATCAAGCGGTTTTTGAAAAATTGTATCTCACTCTCGGTAAGTGCAAAATTGGAAAACTTGGTACCGTTGGAAACTACTTCCAAAGTACTAAAAGTTCCTAGAAGACACTTTTCCACGATTCCAAATGGATGACATTCGAAATGTGGCTCAAAGTGGCTGTTTTGGACAATTAAGACAGTTTTGGGTTGATTTTCGGCAAAGTTTGGAAATTCGGCAAAATTCACACAATGCGAACTAGCCTCTAAAATTTGGAAGTCAATTAGAGTTACAATCAAAGTTTAAAACACAATAGGCGAAACAGGAATCGGAGTTTTGAGTATCGAGAGACATCAGTCCAAAGTTGGTCACATTTCGCAAACTGTTCAGTCATTTTCCAGATTTAAAGATTATCTTTGAAATATCATTTGGCCATCGATTTGGCATTAGAAATACACCAAAATTGGTAAACTAAATCCTCCATGTGTGAACAGCATTTCTACTAAGTTTCATGCAAAAATTTCCACGGGAAGGCAGTCATTAAAACAACCAAAGTTCAAGAAATATTTCAAGGCTAATCTGCCTTCTCACTTTTCTTTCGCTTGCAAACGTTTTGTGCAATGAAATTAGTTCTAAATCACTCCATTTTTTAAACCAAGAGTCCATAAACATCCATTAAGCAATTTAAAGGCAATGGACATCACAATTTTCGAAATATAACTCCCCAAATCATATTTGACCATTCGGCCAAGAGAAAAGGAAAAGTTTTTCAGATTTGAAAAGCAGACTTTGGGACATCTATTGGGCATCGAGAAGGACTTGGTGTGAGAACCCAGAAAAAAAAATTTTAGGCATTATTTTATTCCTGTGCACCCGTTTTCTTTTATTTTCTTTATTATATTACTTTTAACAATATTTTATCAGTAAATAAAGTTTTTAAATCATTTTTCTATTATAAGTTAGTTCATGAGAAATTAGGAGTGTATATTGGACGTGGGACCCGCAGGTACATTAAGTGAGAGAAATTCGGCCAATTAGGTTCAATTTTGCATAAAAGGGATTTAATTCCTAGGTGTTAGGAGGTAATTATAGGTTACCTAGATGGATTAACCATGGGGAGACAAGAAAATAACTTCAAGCAACAACAAAGTGCCAAGTGTCCATTTCTTATTAGAGTTGACTTGCCTAACTTTTGCCTAACTTTCTTTAACTTTACTAAAAGACCAATTTTGACCCAAATCATCCTCACTTCATGCTCTCCTTGGCCGAAACTCTCTAGGAAGAAAAGAAAAGAAAGCTTCAACCTTTCATCTTCTATTCTTGCACAAATCTTGAAAACCAACCGATTAAATTTTGATTTAGTCCACAAAAAAAGCCTTGCTAAGGGAGTTTGAAGGTCTTGGTGGAGTTGATTTGGAGAAGAAACCCCTAAGCTACTACCTTTTTTGAAGAGTTAAGGTATTTTGCTTGGAACTCACTCTTTGTTCCTAATAATGGCCAATTGGTGCCTTATGGTAGCTAACTAGTGGATTTTATGGAAGATTTTATGGATTAGAGTGAAGTTAGCTAATTTTCTGATTTTTGTGAGAATTTTTCTGTTTTCCTATGATGGATATGGTTGGGCTTGAATTGATGGTTCTAAATGGTGTTAAATAGCTCTCTTGTGCGTTAATTGTGGTTATTTGCGAAAAATTTCCGCTTGTGCGGAAAATTTCAGATTTAGGGTTTCTAATTGGGGGTTTTCTATGGTTGGTTGTTGAACCTTTAATTGGCTATGATTAAGGGGTATTGTGACCCTAATGACGTGTATTGAATGACCCATGAATTGTTTGGGTGCTTGTGCTTGTGTTGGTTGCATTTTAATTGTTGGTTTGTAGGATGGAAAAGCTGAAATTTTAGGGGCAATGCTGTCCAAATGTCTAGGGTATTGGATTTTGTGAGTTTGGGTTGAGGTTGGATAGAAATGAAAGGTTTTGGGGTTTGTTTCTACTTTTAGCCCTAGAAGTTATGTGTTTTTCATTTCAAAGCTATATTTGGGTTTTGCCTTAATAGTTCATTTAAAAAGGTATTCGACTCGTGTTCGAGTCTTAATTGTACTTTCTTGATTATTATAGGGCGTGCCGGTGATCCGAGGCTCACGTCGGGTGAAAACTTGTGAAATTGCTTTGTTTGACTTGGTGAGTGTATTACTCACATGCTTGTTATTCTGTGGCTTTCTTGTACTTGAATTCTGTGATTGGACTAGTTGTGATTATTGTTTGGGCTAGGTGAGGCGAGGGTGTACTTTGCCACTGTCGTACTCTCCGGCCTACTTGACTGTTTACTATATCCCTTGAAATACTCTTGATTGTACTTGATTTGGTGTCGTTTGGACGTGTATCCAACGACCTTTACTGTTAACTCTGGACCTTTACTGTTAACTCTGAGCTCTACCTCATTGGAAGTCAATTGACTCGAGCCGGTAAGGACTTGGTCGAGGACATTTTACAAGCCATGGGGACTATATTTGGGAATCTTTGGGTATGAGACCCTTGATTCCGGTATACTCGAGTATTACCAATTCTGTACTGCTTGGTGTTCGGGCCCGGTAAGGGGAATGTGTGGTGGACGGAATATTGGAGTAAAGAGGAGTCTACGGTTATGATTACACTGTATACATTGACGGAGAGTCAATGAGATGAGATCAAGCATGGCAAAAATAGGAAAAGGGCTCTTAAGAGCTGTCCGTATCTTTTTATTCTCTATAGTTGTGTGGTGTTGATTTTACTCACTTGATGAACTTATTTGGATTGAATATTCTTGTGTTTATGTGATCCTGACATATTTACGTGATAGTACCTCATTGGGCGAAAGGTCACTCCGTTCAATTTTGTTTTCCTTACAGGGAACCATCTTTTGGACTTTTGCTTTTGAAGAATGAGTTGAGCTAGTTTAGAGATTTTGTATAGCTCCTCCATGGTTGGAAACCCTAATTGTGTTTGGATTCAAATATTGCCTTTTGTTGAGTAAATATACGAATGTGGTTTTGTAAACGTGTGTACTTATGTTCATGTGTTATATTTGGTTTGTATAAATCCATTTCAAGGATTATATGGAGTTACTTGTCTTCGATTGGTCTTGGTCGGATTGTGATGTGGTGGTCACTATTTATTTTCAGTTTCATGGACTTGTGGTTTGGTTAAGCGCGCCAATAGACTCTGAAACGACTTGAGTTTGTGTATTACCGTCTTAGTAGTCCTGACGAGAGGTGGGCAGGCAGTCCGCTAACCCCTTTGGTACGCCTTAAGGGAAGGTGGAGCTGTCACACTTGGAATGGTACCAAAGTTGGCAGTATTACACTACCATATGAGGGCTACTCCACTGTAAAATTTCATCGAAAAATACGCACGGGAAGTCAGTTAACAAAATCATTAAAGTCCCACAAGTTTCTAAGGCAAATCTGCCTTGTATGTAAATTTCTCTTTTCTAAACGTTTGGCCAAAGAAATCTTCTCAAACATGGTCCATTTGGGTAGACAATGCCTAAGAACATCCAAGATACATTTGGTAGGTGATTAACACCAAGGATTTCGAATAACAAGTCCCAAATCAAGATTTGCTATAAATCAGTCCAAAATAAGGGTTTTCTTTCATGAAGACAGTTCTGAAATTCAGCCACATCTTACTCAATTCAACTCAGAATTGAGCGTGTCAGTGGCGTTAAAAACTACATTCATAAGGTTACAATTTCTTAGAAGGAATGATTTTAAAATTCTGTCCACAACTAGCTCATAGTTGAGCATCAACTCGCTGCTTAAAAAAGAACTTCCAGTAAAATGAGAAACAGAACAGGCAACTGTACAAAGTTGGTATGGATAACTCAAGTAGAATTAGGATGTGCATTTTATACCGTTGGAAAACTGGGAATGTCTAGTTTCCATTGCCACAAACGGCACTTGATTCCGACATCGGAGGAAAAAGTTATGATCGAAACTAAAACACTGCCAGAGTACACTGGACACCCGTTTCCAGTTTTGATGAATTTTTGAAATCACAACATTTGGGCAACCAAATCACGTAATTTTTTGTGGAAACCTTCCACACAGCCCACACAACATATATAAATCATAAACAAGTCAATTGAACCTCAAAAAAATGCTCTAAGGGTCACGGCATTGACAGGGGCAGAAACAGAAAAATTCCCCTCTTCACTTCCTTTGAGTTTCCATCCACAATATCACTTATTTCTACTAAATTAAGCACTAATCCAACATTAATAACATCAAAACTCATCAAATCAGTCCATCAAGCCATATTGGGAGTTCATAGAGCCCACACACCAAATTTTCAGCATAAATAAAGCTACCCACATGAATATATGAGCTTATACGTGCAAGATATCTTCTATAAACCAAGAATTGAAAGTTTGATCGTTGATTACCTTTGTTGGTGAATCGAGCAGAAATTTTCGGCCCTTGATAGCTAAAGAAAACCATGGAAAGCAAGCTCTTTTCCTAGCTGAGGTTGTTCACCAAGTGTTTAGCAATTGTACGTAAAATTTGAGGTGATTTGGTGAAGATTTGAAGGTGAAATGAAGAAGAAATGTGGGATGTTTTTCTTCCTCCTTTGGCAGCGGAATGAGAGACAGAAAGGAGAGTGTTTGGGCTGCAATGAAGCTTTCTTGAGAAGCTTTAATGTGTGGCTCCAAATTGTACAAAAGTCAACTCTCTCCCCGCGCGCGCACGCGCGTTTTACGTGCTCGATTCCTCTCGAGTTTATTTCACTAGTGCACTAAACCTCTAATGCACTTTCATTCATACTATTATTATTTACTCTTAAGGGTCTAAAAATAAGGTTCTAAAGTCCCTCAATTAATCGCGCGCGCAAAAACGCGTAGTACCGATTTGTGCGCGATAAAGTGGAATCTCCAAGAATTTCTTATAACGATAATATAACTAACTAACACTTGAACACTTAAACATAAAAATACCTATTTTAAGACTAATGTATAAGTCCCCAATTTTCCAAGCTTATTGTATCCTCGAATCGATAATTGACTCCAAACGCGTATTCACTATTCTCACTTAACGAGCCTTTCGAAATTAAATTTTGAAACGAGTCATTTTAAAAATATAAGCAAGTCATAGCTCCATGCAATTGGGTTTAAAAAGATTGAAATAAAATATTCGGAGCAAACGGGCAATTAAATATTTAAATAAGCTAGTAATAGGTGTGACGGCCCCACCTCCCCCTAAGGCGAACCAAAGGGTTCGCGGACTACCTGCCCAGCTCTCGCCGGGACTACGGATCCGGAACGAGCGTAAACCCTATGAACCGCTCAAAAGAACTTCGAGAAGATAACATTCACTGTCCGAAACCCAAACAAGCACAACAACTTTAGATAACCCTAGAAAAGAACATTTCCAAACCAAATCAACTTAGGAACATGGTTAAACACTTTTATATACACATGGTTGCAAATTTACAATTCAAAAGGGAATTGTTTGGTTAAAATACATTTAAGGTTTTTCAACCATCGAGGAGCTATACAAAAGAATACTAAAACTAGCTCAACTCATGCTCCAAACATCATAGTCTTCAAAAGGTGATTTCCTGTAAGGAAAACAAGGATAACGAAATGGGGTGAGCTAGAAGCTCAATGAGGTACCAAAAATATAACAGTAGAGATCATGAGAAAACATTTATAGGACACATATCCGCATCAAGTAAAAGAAATGAACGAACATCACAACTTAAAGGATACAGGTGGCTCTCAGGAGCCAAATCCCCGTGGCAATACTTGATCCAGCCTTGTTGACCCTCCGTCAACGTTCAAATAAAGGAACCAGTCCAGTAGATCACCACTTTAACGCCAAAATCCCGTTCACCAAACATACCCCTTACCGGGCCCGAACGCCAAACAGGAACAGGAATGGTAATACTCGAGTATACCGGAATCAAGAGTCTCAATACCCAAAGATTCCCCCAGGAACAGGCACCCATGGATTGTCAATTATCTCGACCAAGCCCTCGCTGGCTCGATTTAATTAACTCCCCATGAGGTTGAGCTCAGGTTTAACAGGAAGGTCGTTGGATACTCTTCCAAACGACATCATAACAAGTGCAAGTAACAAGTTCAAGTACATAACAAGTACAAGTAATAGATTCCAGTTTGTTCAGTACAGGCAAGAGAACGAGTGTGATAAAGTACACCCTCGTCTCATACAAGATAAATAGTCAGGAAAGACATTCAACTAGCAATTTGCAGGTACAAGAAACCAGTTTAGGAATAATTCATGGGAGTGGTACACTCACCTGATCAAACAAGGATAATTTCAAAGTTTCCTTCCCAAGTGTGGCTTTACTCGCCGACACCTCCTAGAACAATCAAGGCAAACACTTAAGACTGGACTCCAAAACCTAATAAGTGGAATTCGCAAGTAAAACTCGATTACAAGTCAGGTGCCTATCCAAATGAACCATTAATGTAAAGCGAAGAGGTGACTTTGGAGTGAAAAGATAACGATTAGTCCTAAAGGCATGAACAACCTCAAAACCCTACCTACAATGACTGACCAACTTCAAATTTGAAGTAGAAAATGAAAGTAAGATCGATACTAGGAAAACAGGATTTTCCAGTTTCGCGCAACCCTATATGAAAAATCATATCTCAAGTTTTGTAAGTCCAAAATTAGTAAAAGTTATACCGTTGGAAAATAAATTCAAAGGGCTATAACTTTCCAGAAAACATCCTCATAAGATTCAGAACGTAAGTCAGTCAAATTCAAGCCTCAAGTTGCTGCTGCATCCAGTGAAAGACAGAACAGGTACAATATTTCAGTCAACTTTGAAAAATCACCATAAATGGTACAGACATAAACAGGGTCTGAAATTTACACAGTTTATAGCCCTATGAATCTAGTTTAAAACACAATAAATGAAACTCAATTCCGACATTCCTACATCAAGATATAGCAAGTTTCCCGAGACTGTGCAGAAGCTCAGAAAAAATTTTGACAGCATTTCCCTTGTCTTTCTTTACTTTCCAACCAAACCTCAACACCCACAAATCACAAGCTATCAAACACCTTTAATTAGCGCTACAATAAGGCTCGAATACGAGTCATAAACCGAATGCACATATCACTAGAGTAAAATCATATGGAACGTATAAGTGCAAAATCAAACTAGGACAACTGCGAAAACGAAGTTTGGGTTGGAAAACAAAAGGCAGGTTTGCTGTTGCTTAGCGGAATTAACGTAACTGAAGCTATCCTTGTGGATTGAGGTGTAATTTACACCGTTTCGAAGCTAAGGAAAAGGGTTACAATGTTGAAGAAGGCCACTCAGTCCAGTTTGTAGTGTAACTAGGTCAAAATGTCAATGTACCAAACCAGAACCGCATAAACAGGTTAACAAACCGCATTCTGGTTAAATAACCATAATTCAGGCTACCTAAGTCCAATTCAAGTGATTCCAAAGCCATCCGAAAGCTAAGATACCAAGATATATTTCTTAAGAAGACATCAACAACCAAATCAGTCGTATTCCCAATCAAATTAACCAATTACCAAAGCTGAATTTCAGTTTCGGACAGAAACAGGACAGCAGGGGTATTTCAGTCTTTTCACAGGCTACGTTGCTCCGATTGAGCTGAAATTTTGCAGGCAACTATAAAATACCATCCTCTACAACTTTCATGTTTTACCCAAGGCTAATTCGGCCTCTAACTAGGAGAAAAAGTACCAGCAGAATGGGGTTAAATGAAACCCTAACTTCCGAAATTTCCTTTCAATGCGGAAATTTTCCGCAAATAGCCACAACTTACACCCTCTAGCTTCATTTTAGATCATTTCCAACCATCATCCAAGGCCACACATAATAATCATATGAAAACAGAAAAATCATGATTAAATAGAAAAATGCACCAAATTCCACCAAAAGTCATGAAACAACACCTTAATCACTTCATCTCACATAAGTCAATAATCAAACATTATTGAGAAGAAAGAAAGGTCCCTTAGTTACTTACCTTCACAACCCAAGAAAAGGAGCAACTTTGCACCTTAATCCTCCAAACCACTCCACAACCAAGCTTAACTTCACTAAACTAAGAGGTGTTATGGAGAAATTTGAAGATTAAACAGTTTAATTGAGAGATTGGGAAAGATTAGAGGTAAGATGGTAGAGAGTTTTCTTTTCTTTTTTTCTTGGAGAGAGCCGGCCGAGAAGAGGAAGAAAATGGTGAATTTTTGGTCAATTTTGGTATTAATTTGGTAAAGTAATGAATAGTGGTAAAAAATGCAAGATTTAATCATATGCTGACACTTGTCACCCTATTTAATGCATGCATATCCCTTTGTTTCCTCAACTCTCATCCATATGGTATCCTCTAATTATCTCTTCGCACCTAGTAAATTAAACCCTGTATACAAAACTTAACCCAATTGGCTGAATTTTACCGAACTTTCCGCACTAGCGAGTCCCACGTCCGATATACGTTCTTAATTTCTCAAAAACTAACCGATACTAGAAAAATCATCTAAAAACTATATTTACTCATAAAATTTATCCCGAACATTTTCCTAATAAAGAAAATGCAGAAAAACATGCCATTAAATAGAATAAAACCTAGAAAATGAGAAAATTTACGGGTTCTCACAATAGGAGTTTAAAATAAGTAAATTTGCGGGTCCTCACATGAGTCTAGTATTACTTCCTCAAATCTCCAATAAATTTGTATCAGCGCGTCTTTCGGAAAACTGACGACGCGCGAGCGGTATGCACTTAATTAGAACTCATTTACCTTTGATTTCTCAATTAACTTTTCTTAATCTACTATTGATCATTCTTAATTTTCCCAAGATAATTATACTCTCGAATAGAATATCACCTCGAAACACATGTACTCATTATTTCTCACTTAAACGAACCTTCAAAAATTAAATTTGCTAACGGGACATTTTAAAAACATAAGGAAGACATTGTTCCATATGAATGGACTTAAAATGGTTGAAATAAATTATTTGGAGAAAACGGGTGGATAAATAATTAATTAAGCCATTAAAATAAGATTAAAATAAGTAAAAAATTCAGGTCCTCACAGGACCCATATAAAGTGCCTTGATTTGCAAGCCAACATTTTTGAGTGAGTAATTGGGTTGTTTATTGATGTGAAATTGTCAAAATGCTTTGCATATGTTAAATGGGTACTTAGACGAGGGTGTACTTTATCTCACTCGACCTAAGCCCATCCTTCGTTTTGATTTCATATGTGAGAATACATGCCTTATGTTGAGTATCATCCTTTTGCTGTGTGCTGATGGGGTGATTACATGATTTGAGTAAAACCCCTTTTGCTGTGTGCTATTGGGGTAAGTATTTTGTTGTGTATTTTGTTGAGAGATATCATCTATTGAGAGATTGGATATCTCAGGGCTTGGTTCCAGCCCGGTTCCAAGGGTAGACGAACTATTCGGGCCAGCCGGGGTTTGGTCGAAGTTAGTTCCATGCTAACCTTGGAATTTCGTTCTTTGTTAAAGCTTTGATTAAAGCTAAGTGATTTTGTTTCATTCGAGCTACTATGTACTGTTGACTGGCCAGTGGGGGTTGATAAGATGAACGGGAAAAGTAAGTGGAGTCTACGGACCATGAGTACTTTGGTTGACGGAGTGTCAACAAGCGTTCAAGCTCGGAGAATTGAACTGGCTTTGGAGCCACCCGTATCCTACCATTGTGATGTTTCCTTTCTGTTATTGATGTGAAATATCCTGATTTACTTGTTTATTTGGATGTGAGTTTACATTTTACCCCTGATTACTCACTAAGCATATAATTTACCCCATTCTATTTGTTTTCCTTACCATGGGGCCGACGCGGGGATCGCTCGAGAAGGTGTTTAGACTTTTGGCTATAGAATAGTTGAATTTGTACTTGTTATAAGTTGACTAGTAAGATGTATATAGTTGTCGTGGTGGTTGTGGTTATCAGTTTTTCTAGGGTTTACTTTCTGGTACTCGTGGTATGTATGACTTGATGTACTAGTTTATGCAACTTTTGAAGCTGTAATAGAGTAAATAGAACTTTCTTTTAGCGTGAAATCTATGTTCTCATTTTAAGTATTGAGTCCCAGCGCGAGCTAGACAGGCATCCCGCCGATACCCTCGGGTTCGCCCTTAGGAGAAGTGGGGGCGTCACAGGTGGTATCAGAGCGCCTAGCTTAGAGGACTTGGACAATTGGGAAATGTGTTATAGAACATATAAGTATTCGATTGTCTTTAAATTGAATCGTATCTATAAAGATGAAATACAGGAGAACTGATTCGGTGCTATTTCATTGTGTAGGTATGGAGACTGGTGGACCCAGCGATACCGGTAGACCTAGCGGTGCCGGAGTACGGGCTACGAATGTAGGCGAGCCGGTGAACCAAGTGGTACGCCGACGAGTACTCTGATACCAGAGGAGGGTCGGGGAACCCTATGGGCTATATTCTCCCTTCGGCCAGATGAGTCGATCGTGTGAGTGTCGACATACGTATGGATACCCTGACGAGGTGGTTATGGCTATAGATGACGAGCGTCGTCACCTAGGCAGGACGGTCGACACTTTGAGGGCACAGTTGGATGAGGCCAGAGGGGTGAGTCATGCACAGGCCATGCGCCTGCGTGACCTCGAGACGGGGTTACGAGTTGAGGAGGAGCGGACGCATACCCTTGGTCGTCAACTTGAGGAGACCCACCGCCACCTCTTCGCTTTGAAGGGGCAGATAAGAGAGAGAGCCCGGGGTATTATGCTAGACTGTGAGGTTCTCCTAGATATGGCTGCCGAGGCGCCACCTAGGGCTGGCGGAACAGGGCCGATGGATGCGATTGACTGTATAGGCTCTGTAGGGGATTTCCGCTAGGGCCGTTACTCTGAGTTGTTTTGTTGATTTTTTTTTGGAGCCGGTGTGCTCTTGAACGAACATGTTTTGTACTGGTTGGATATTAGCTGCTATGTGTATATTTTTGGCATGACTTGTATATATATGTACATATTTTGATCTTTTGATTATTTTGTGCATTTTATAACTTTTCAACGCTTTGATCTCGTACCATATTTTTTCCCAATTATAGAAGTTATAAAACAATCAAATGGAGACTCGTGGTGGGAGTAGAGGATGAGGACGAGGACAAGGAACCGAAGGGGTAACCAATGAAAATGCGAATATACAAGTCGAAACCCAAGTAGCTACAGCCATACAGCGAATGGCTGATTTATTAGAACGAATGGTCAACCAACAGGGTCAAGACCAAGTACAGCATCCTGGAAATCATGAGGGAGAGGACCGTGCCTTAGAACGGTTCCAGAAGTTTCAACCGCCAAAATTTTTGGATGGACCTAGCCCTGATATAGCGGAGAGTTAGTTGGAGCGAATGTTAGACATTTTTACTGCGTTAGGATACCCGGAGGAACGGCAGATAGTTTTCACCATTTTTCAATTTGAGGGAGCGGCTCGTGCCTCGTGGAATGTAATTCGAGCCAAGTGGGATAGAGAGCAGACCCCATGGACATGGGTTAATTTCACTCGTGAGTTTAATGAGAAGTACTTACCGCCACTTGTTCAAGAAAGGCGAGAGGATGAGTTCATATGCCTACATCAAGGGACTATGAGTGTGGCGGAGTACTAGACGCAATTTACCAAACTCTCTTGTTTTGCTCCAGAGTTAGTGCTGACAGACCAAAGGAGAATTCGCCGGTTTGTCCAGGGGTTTGAATGTGGAGATTCAAGAGGCACTGGCAGCTGCTCAATTGGAGACATATAGTCAAGCTATTGAAAAGGCACAATGAATTGAAAGTACTAAGAGTCAGGTAAAGGCCTTTCATGATAAGAAAAGAAGACAACTGGATACAAGTAGTTATATTGATGGACAAAGCTCGAGGAGCAAGCCACCATCTAAGATGAGCCGAGGAATAAGTGGTCCACGATCCACAGGGATCCCAAATCAAGGAAATATTGAGAAAAGTCAGGTAGGGAGAGAGACCCAAAGGGGTACCTCACGAGGAGGTCCGATATCAGGACCTAGAATGGTATGTGGATTTTGTGGGGCTGCTAACCACATGGAAGATAATTGTTGGAAGAAAGGACAAGTTCAGAAATGCTACCGATGTGGTAGTGCTGAGCACTTGATTGCATAGTGCCCTCACCTGCCAAAAGAAGGAAATTTGCCAAGGGCAGAAGGGAACACGTCTAAGCCGACCAATGCCATGGGTAATCGACCGAAAGTGCCGGCAAGGACCTATGCAATGGGACATCAAGAGGTGACAGACCCATTGGCAATCATCGAAGGTACCACTCATCTTCCATCGTATTGAGGTTTCTTCTATTCGTTTTAAAAGATTACTACCATTAAGGCCGATCTACGAGACATTTGAAGTTCATTGAGACTTTGAGATAAGGACTACACGGTTGGTTCTTGGATTGAAATACATAGAGTGACCAATTCTTGAGGTAATCTTTACCACTACTGATGAACTCATTAATGAGGTATTCGAGTATTCTAACTCTTAGCTCGTTGATTGCAATTTCGAGGACGAAATTCTTTGAAGGAGGGGAGATTATGATACCCCAACTTTTAGGATACTATTGTTGTTTAGTCTCAAGAGGATATTACGATTTCTTTAGTTTATTTTTATTTTAAGATATTGTTTTGTTTTAAAGACTAGAAACCCTAAATTCTAATAAAAAACCCTAGATACTTGTGACTAATTGGTTTTCTTAAATCTCTCATGTTTTAATCGAAACCCTAATTTTAATCTATGGAATTGTAAAATCCCTCATGTTTTCTTAAAATTCCTTTTTATTTGGCATTTATTCCCTTATAATAGCTATACTACTCATTTACATCCCCGATATTTAGAATAAAGAATAGAATTAATAGTTTTCCCTTTTGCATTCATCGTTAGGGTAAACTAAGATTTTTATGCCTTTTCGTAGTGTGATTATTTTGTATGGAGTGTGTTTCACATTTGGTGATTAAGAGTGAGTTTTAGATGATATTAAGTGTGTGATTAGAAATGATAATAATAAGTTAGTGAATTATAAGTTAAAACCCTAGTAGACGCGATTTAAGGAAAATCGGCTCGAACTGACGGGTACTGCTCGCTACCGATTGGCTACCGATTGAACCCACCATTTGACCACCATTTTTATCAAGTTAATCTCATTTTTATTGGAGCTTAAATATCAGCTCTAAAGCTGATCAAGGGGGCCGAAATATTTGACCTTAAAACCCAAGGAAAAGAAAAAACATTGAGATGTGATCTTGTGTGGACAAGTGGAGACCATCCAAGAACCTTTGACCCAAACTATGACTAAGCCTTAAAACCATCTTGGAGCTTCATTCTTCTTCATTTTTTTCAGCTTGTGGCTGAAACCTTGAGAGAGAAAATACACGGAAAGGAAACTCCATTATCATCTTGTAGCTTAGTGTTTGTGAGTGAAAAACAAGATTCTAAACCGATTAAATCTTTCTTTGAGCACTTGGAAAGCTTGGTGTGCAAAAGGTTTACAAGGAGAGGTGGTGGATAACTCTTCCAAGCATCTTTGAGAGGTATATTGGCTGTCCATCACATTTATTTCCCTTAATCTTGTTTAAATTGAGTAGTAACTTGTAATCTTGCTTGTGATGCCTAATTCAAGTGATTTTGATGATTGAGGTGATGAATTTTGAGCTAGGGTTGTGAATGGCTCACTAATAATTCTTGTGTTTGGATGGTATATGGTGTATATAATCTTGTATAGGAGGTTGTAGTAGTGATTTAAGCTAGAAAGGTGAAGTTATACCTTGAACTCCTTAAATTCCAGAAATGAAACTCTTCACTGCCTTGTTCTGTCCGATTCTGTTTGACCATCAGGGAAGCCAAATTAGGCTTAGCACAAAACATGAAAGTTGAATAGAATGATGTTTTATAGCTTTTTGTAAAATTTCAGCTCAATCAGAGCACTGTATCACATGAAAAGACAAAAATACCCTTGACTGCCATATGTAGAGTTGTAGACAGTGTTGACATTTCACCAATCTGACCGCGTCTGTTCACCCTGATCCATACTGAATTAGCTTTTGTCCAAAACACATAAGTTGTAGTACTATGTCTTAGCTTTCCAATGCCTCTAAAAATGCTTCAATCGGACTTCTGTAGCCTGATTTATTGTCATTTACGGATAGTGCGGTTAACTAGCCTGATTGTGAGATTCTGGTTCTGTAATTTGAAATTTTGACTTGGATACACTACGAACTGGACTGAGTAGTCCGTATCAAAGTTGTAGCCCTTTATCTTATCTTCGAAATGGTACAAATTGTACCCCAATCCGGTAAGCGTAGCTTCGATTGTGTCCGATACGCTAAGCGACGTCAAATTTGTCTTTTGTTTTATGACTTAAACTTCATTTCCGGACATTTTCCTAGCTGATTTTGTACTTATACGACATTGAGCCTATTGAACGGCTATTAAAATGAGATTATTTTGTATGTGACTTTGGAACTGATTGAGGAAAAGATTGAAGCCATAAATGGCTGAAAAATAGGTAAACACAAGGGGCATGCTGCCAAATTTTCACTGGAGGACTAAACTAGCCTTTGGCGTTCTAGTTCTGTATTCTACAAATTTGACTTGGATACACTGAAAACTGCGTTGAGGTGTCTTCATGAAAGTTGTAACCTTTTGTCTTAGTTACGAGATGCTACCTAGTACACCTTGATCCGATAACCATAGCTTTAATTATGGTCAAAACCGTGTAACCTATTTTTATACCTTTTTCATTTCTGCGCACGCGCGCATACATTTCTTTGCCGTTTTTGCCGCTTTGATCGTTTTAGTCCTTATTTCCATTTGTGATGGTCGATTCACTGATAGTTGAGTATAATCTTCTATCACAGGCAGTGACGAACTGGACGGAGTCGGTGGACCCGTATAAAGTGCCTTGATTTGCAAGCTAACTTTTTGAGTGAGTAATTGGGTTGTTTATTGATGTGAAATTGTCAAAGTGTTTTGTATATATTAAATGGGTACTTAGGCAAGGGTGTACTTTATCTCACTCGACCTAAGCCCATCCTTTGTTTTGATTTCATATGTGAGAATACATGCCTTATGTTGAGTATCACCCTTTTGCTGTGTGCTGATTGGGGTGATTACATGATTTGACTTGAACCCCTTTTACTGTGTGCTGTTGGGGTAAGTACTTTGTTGTGTATTTTGTTGAGAGATATCATCTATTGAAAGATTGGATATCTCAGGGCTTGGTTCCAACTCGGTTCCAAGGGTAGACGAACTATTCGAGCCAGCCGGGGCTTGGTCGAAGATAGTTCCATGCTAACCTTGGGATTTCATTATTTGTTAAAGCTTTGATTAAAGCTAAGTGATTTTGTTTCGCTCGAACTGCTGTGTGCTGTTGACTGGCCAGCGGGGGTTGATAAGTTGAACGGGGAAAGTAAGTGGAGTCTACGGACCATGAGTACTTTGGTTGACGGAGTGTCAACAGGCGTTCAAGCTCGCGGAATTGAACTGGTTTTGGAGCCACCCGTATCCTACCATTGTGATGTTTCCTTTCTGTTATTGATGTGAAATATCCTGATTTACTTGTTTATTTGGATGTGAGTTTACATTTTACCCCTGATTACTCACTAAGCATATAACTTGCCCCATTCTATTTGTTTTCCTTAACAGGGGGCCGACGCGGGGATCGCTCGGGAAGGTGTTTAGACTTTTGGCTATAGAATAGTTGAATTTGTACTTGTTATAAGTTGACTAGTAAGATGTATATAGTTGTCATAGTGGTTGTAGTTATCAGCTTTTCTAGGGTTTACTTTCTGGTACTCGCGGTATGTATGACTTGATGTACTAGTTTATGCAACTTTTGAAGCTGTAATAGAGTAAATAGAACTTTCTTTTAGTGTGAAATCTATGTTCTCATTTTAAGTATTGAGTCCTGGCGCGAGCTAGGCAGGCGTCTCGCCGATACCCTCGGGTTCGCCCATGGGAGAAGTGTGGGCGTCACATCATATACGAATCAAGCTACTTAGTCATGCGTAAAAGAGATACCATATATTCAGGCAAGTCAGGCCCATTAAGTGTACGTAAGAGCACACTCGCCTACACAAGTTCAAATCTCAAGTAAGCTCAGCCTAATCGGTCTCAGGTAGTTCAAGTATTTCGAATCTCAACACTTACGAATCGGGTGGTGCAAACCTTAATCAAACTAGAAGACTAGAAGAAGGATGCAAAATCAGAAGTTTTCTCAATAATTCCGGTCACCACCATAATCTATCAAAACCCTAGCTAAAATCTTATTGGACAAGTTCTAGATAACATTTATCATTCCAATCTCCTCATTCGGTTAAGTCTCGAGTACAATACGAAATCCTCTGTACCCTGACCTGTACCATTACAACTTATCTCAAACTCACTTATGATTCCTATTCACATCATCATACACTAGACCATGTCCCTTCCAAATTCACAAGCATTTCCTCAGGAAAAGTACTGAGTACTCAAGTACAAGAATCCAAATCTAAGAAACTTTACCACTCAGGCCGTACGCTAGTACCAGAATCGGTTGATGTACGTTGGGAAGCAACCAAGTCATATCTTACGCTTACCACTTTCAAACCAGTCCCACAGTCCGGCATCCTAAACTTTAGTTTAGGATACACTTCAGTGATCTAAAGCCTAAGCTCTGATACCAACTGTGACAGCCCCACCTCCCCCTAAGGCGAACCAAAAGGTTCGGCGGACCGCCTGCGTAACTCTCGCCGGGACTCACTCACTCTGATGAGAATATAAAGACCAAGGCCCATTCAAGCACATGGGGAATTGGAAGATTCAAGTGAAGACTAGTTGATTGCATGAATACTTGAGTTTAGTAGGATTATTTGATTTTCCTCGTTGATTTTGGTTATTTCTCGCTTTAGAAAGTCTAGGTAATTAAGCTAGTTTAATTGCGGCCCATTTGTTAGTAAGTGAGGCCCAAAACCTTCCTTAAGTATGTAGGGTAGTTTGGTCAATTTTTGGATTAGGGTTAATGCTTGTAAGGGCTATAAATAGCCCCACTTCCTCTTTGTTTTGGGATCAGTTTTTGGCTATTAAATACAATTAGTGAGTTTTCACTTTCTCTTCGGCAAGAGAGTTTCCTTTGAATACTTGAGAATCTTCTCAAGTTATTCACCCGAACTTATCAATCGAGTATCTCCTTGATTGTGGCATTCTATTACCTCCAATTTGGTTCGTTAATTCGAGTAGTTACGGGTTGAGATAATATCAAAATTGTTCGTGACTTCTAGGGATTAGTTGGGTCAAATTTCCGCTGCCTAAGCCATGGTGTTTTGGTTGTCTAGATCGGGGTTTCACATCAGTTGGTACCAGAGCTAGTTGACAACCACCAGGTTATATCTTTTTTTTTTTTTTTCGTTTATTTCTAGTCATATATGTTTATCCCAATCTGTTCGTTTGTTTAGAACCAAAAAAAAAAATTTTTTCTGGTCGTTGTTAAATTTCTGGTCGTGGAGTTGTTGAACAAAATTCTGTCCGCACTTGCTTCTCACCTTGTTGTTGAAGTCGTGTCCAGGTCTGTCCGTTTGAGCCTTCATTCCAAAAAAAAAAAAAGACAAATATTCTGTCCGTGTAGCTCTTGTTCTTGTCGCTTCAAAATTCTGCTCACGATTGTTGTCGCGTCGTTGTGTTCCAAATCTGTCCGCTCTGTTGGTCGTTTGTTCTTATTGTTGAGTTGTGACCAAACCTGTCCGATTGCGTCTTCATTCCAAGAGAAAAACAAAAGGAAACAATCTGGTTTGCATATAAAAAAAAAATTCCTGTCATTAGTTTTCCTTGTTCCTTGCTGTCTGTTGTTGTCTAGTTGCTGCTGAGTACAATATTGTTTCTGTCTAGTTGATACTCTCTTTAATTGCCACATCTTCAAGTCTTCAATTGTCAAGTCAAAAAAAAAACAAAACAGAAAATTCTAGTCGCTAATCTTGTTGAAGAAAAGTCGGGTTTCTTGAACAAGAGGGTTGGGAAAATTGTATCTTGCACGGCTGTTTTACCTTGTTGTTGATATTCTTGAAACTCTTGAATCAAATCTGGAATTGCAAAGAAATCTTGGACCAAATCTTGAAAACCGTTGGTGTTTCTTAAAATTCTTGAAACCAACTTCACATAGTTCTTGATTCTTGAAAGTCACGGCTGTTATTGTTCAAAGCCATAATTGAAATCTGTCTTGGGTTGTGCCGAATTGGGAGAAGAAAATAACAACCTGGTTTGTGTCATACTACCACTAAAAAAAAAAGAGGAGAGTCGCACTAAGTAGCCTTGAATCAGGCTGCTGGAATTTCATTGGCTCTAGTTTCTGTCCCGCTGCTGGTTGCATGCGTGTGGGGTTGTGTGTTGTTTGAGTCGTGTACAAACAACCAAGGAACATCGTGTGGGGTCTGAGTGTTCTTTGTTTTCAAGTCTGGTCAGCATTGTTTTCAAGCCTTCTTTGTTTTCAAGTCTGCAAACTGTCCGCAACCACATGCAAACTGACCGCCAGTCTTATCCTTTGCAAAAAAAATTTGCCGTCAGTGTTTTGTGACTTTCTTGTGCCGCTTTTAATTTTTGGAAATTCTGGGAATTAGTTGTGTTATTCTTAGGCTGTTTGTTTGGTAGTTACATCGTTGTGTGTAAAAATAAAAAAAAAAAAAAGAGAAGAAGAAATCTGTTCATTCTTTCTTGCCCAAAGTAATTCGGATCCTTCTTGAAATAGGACAAGAACGCAATCTGAAATTGGAATCAATATTGACTTAGGATTGGAAACAACTCCTAGTCATACTTGACTACCATACCCGATTTGTCAACTTGTTGCACACGTGATAGCCTTCCAAAAACATAACAACCGACCTTCCAAAATTTTTGCCAACCGTTTCTTTGAGTCTTTTTTGTCTCTAGTCTGTTCAGTCCATAAAGTTGTGTCTCTGAGTAATTTTTGTTAAGCTATTCTCGCGTCCAAGTACCAAAAGGAGTTCCAATCAGATTTGACTACCTAGTCTCCTAAATTGAGTCGGCAGTCTCCTAGTTTGAGTCTACTTTTCGAAATTAGTTACTTCCCAATTCCGTGTCTTTCTTTAGTCGACCTATACCTGGGAATTTTTCCAACAAAGCCTCCGCATAATTGAGCCATTAAATTCTGTCCCAATAAATCCTGACCACTTGAGAAATTCTGGTTTCTTCAATTGAGGAGATTGACGAATTTGAGTGTTGCTTGGTGAGATCCTTTGAGTGATTAAACACTTGAGCGCAAACACGAGTGTGAGGGTAAACACTCAGGGAGCGAAGTGAGGAACTTTATTACTAACCTTTCACCTTGCAGGTTGAATTAAATATGTCTCAAAGTGTTGGAACTATTAATACTCCTTTTGACATGGGACATCTCATTGAGGCTTTGAATCAATTGAACAAAAGGTTTGATGCACTGGAGGATAAGGTGGAGCAATCAACCCTAGGCAAGAATGCCTCCAAGAGACAACCATACGTGGAGGAGTTAGGTGATTCGAACAATGAGGAGGACATGGCAGATGGAAACCGATTCCGGAATTATAAACGCATCTCTAATCAAGGGGATGATGAACTAAAGGGAATCAAGCTCAAAATTCCTACCTTCCCAGGCAAGTCGGACCCTGAAGCATATTTGGAATGGGAGAGGAAGATTGAGATGCTCTTTGACTGCAACCACTACTCAGAGTCCCAAAAAGTGAAGTTGGCAACCATTGAGTTCACTGAATACGCAGCAGTTTGGTGGGATCAGATTCGCACCAGACAAAGGAGACATGAAGAACCACTCATTCACACTTGGGAAGAACTCAAAAGGATCATGAGGAAGCGCTTCATACCAGCGTATTACCACAGGGATTTGCACCATAAATTGCAAACTCTCACCCAAGGTAGTATGACGGTTGAGGATTACTTCAAGGAGATGGAGATGGCCATGCTGCGGGCTGATGTTCGGGAGGATATAGAAGCAACCATGGCACGTTTCTTGAGAGGACTACACGCTGAAATTGCAGATGTTGTGGAGCTCCAACATTATCTTGACATGGATGAATTATTGGACAAAGCTATCAAGGTGGAAAGGAGGCTCAAGAGGAGGGGTATCCCCCACCAAAGCTCCAACGCCCAATCTGGAAATTGGAGAACTCCGCAGTATAAAGGCGAGATTACCCACACGAGCGAGCAAAAGTCCGCTAAGGCAAGTGGGGTTTCGAATGGAGCATGGGTGCCTGGTTCGTCATCTTCAAAACCGACCCAAAGGGCCGAATTTAAGGCTGATCTAGGGGCATCTAAACCTAGAAACCGCGACACTAAGTGCTTTAAGTGTCAAGGTTTCGGTCACATCGCGTCCCAATGCCCAAACCGAAGGACCATGCTCATGCTTCCAAGTGGTGAAGTGCTAACGGATGAGGAGGATGAGTATGAAGGCATGCCACCATTGGTTGAGGAAGAAGAGATAATTGCCCCTGACCAACCAGTTGGACTAGGCCTTGTTACAAGGTTAGCATTGAGTGCTCAACGCACAAATGAAGAAGAACAGCATACCAACATCTTCTATACCCGATGTCTAGTTAACGGGAAAGTGTGTGGCTTGATTATCGACGTAGGAAGTTGTACCAATGTCGCCAGTGCCTTATTTGTCAAGAAGTTACACCTACCTGTCCAAGATCACCCTACACCATATAAGCTTCAATGGTTTAGTGATTGCGGCGAAGTGCGAGTGTCCAAGCAGTTTTCTGTGAAGTTTAACATTGGGAGTTATGAGGATGAGTTGGTGTGTGACGTGGTTCCTATGCAAGCTGCCCATCTTATTCTTGGAAGACCTTGGCAATTTGATCGCGAGGTTACTTATGAAGGTCATTCCAACAAATACTCGTTCATGTATAAAGGGATAAGGATCATACTTGTTCCACTCTCACCTACACAAGTTCGAGAGGACCAAAATATTTTACAGAGGGAATGGGAGTTGGATCGATTAGAAGGCAAGGAAAAGAAAGGGCGAACATTGATCCTGCTCGCTAAGCCTGAGGACAACATCGGGCACTGGGAGCTAGATCGTTCCACCTTGGTGGTGTTTAACGTGTTTTCATTTGTGCAGGTTGTTCGTGTCAGATATCCTTCATCTTACAGTGTGCAATACCCGCAACCATAGGGATCTGCGAAGAGAGTGCCGGTCAAGTAATTCCAACCAACACTAGTCGAGTTACATTGGCCTTTGATGCAGTGTTTGCACGTCTTGATGCGTACAACTCGCAGCCCAACCAAACCTTGGTTCACCGGGCGTCCGCTCACGATCCACCCATAGGGTTGAGACGTCGCTTGTGTGACCATTGTCATGGAAATCTTGCTGTCCGCAACATGTATCTACCACCACCACGAGTTGTCCTTGTTCCACACAAGGATGTCATGATCATTCTTCGCTTAAGAAGGCGACATGCAGGCTGCTTGGTGACTATACACATGCTCTCATCACTTTTGTTTTGTAAGAGAGTCATGATTTGGGGACAAATCGCCTTTAAGAGGAGGGGAATGATGAGAATATAAAGACCAAGGCCCATTCAAGCACATGGGGAATTGGAAGATTCAAGTGAAGACTAGTTGATTGCACGAATGCTTGAGTTTAGTAGGATTATTTGATTTTCCTCGTTGATTTTGGTTATTTCTCGTTTTAAAAAGTCTAGGTAATTAAGATAGTTTAATTGCGGCCCATTTGTTAGTAAGTAAGGCCCAAAATCTTTCTTAAGTATGTAGGGTAGTTTGGTCAACTTTTGGATTAGGGTTAATGCTTGTAAGGGCTATAAATAGCCCCACTTCCTCTTTGTTTGGGATCAGTTTTTGGCTATTAAATACAATTAGTGAGTTTTCACTTTCTCTTTGGCAAGAGAGTTTCCTTTGAATACTTGAGAATCTTCTCAAGTTATTCACCCGAACTTATCAATCGAGCATCTCCTTGATTGTGGCATTCTACTACCTCCAATTTGGTTCGTTAATTCGAGTAGTTACGGGTTGAGATAATATCAAAATTGTTCGTGACTTCTAGGGATTAGTTGGGTCAAATTTCCGCTGCCTAAGCCATGGTGTTTTGGTTGTCTAGATCGGGGTTTCACATCACACTCACTACAGTTCTCAATAAAATTACATCAGTCACATCCAATAACATAGGGTACAATCCACAATAATAAATGAAATAACATTTCCAAGCTTAGAACGTACACTTACATACATTACAAATCTCGAATAGTGGTACAATTCCCCGAATAAAATAAAAGTTCTCAGTTCTCAAATCAATTACAATTGCAATATCAGTTCCAAATAGTACACAGGATAAAACTAACTTCAAACTGTACAGGATATATTTCATCCAGTCACATAAATAAATACTACAAGCACTTCCTTCGCCTCGAGCCCTATGGGGAGATAATAAAATTTTGAGGTGAGCTAGAAGCTCAGCGAGTGTCCAATAAAAATCAGTAATCAATTATGTTTCACAATAGTTCTTTTCAATGATGTCATGAATCAGTAATCAAATGTACATTTATTGCTCTGGTGAGCCAGTGAAGTCAGTGTACTTAAACATCAAACGCTCAAATAGATCAAGTAACAGTCAAATAGTAATATGGAGCCATTTGTGCTCCAATTTCTAGTAAACAGTGGTGGAGACGTTGAGTTTAAGCACACGACTTCCAAGTACTCATTTGAGCCAAATCATGTCATGAACTCACATGCAAGCACTCATGATATGCAATCGAGTATGCAATGCAAGAAATAGGTCGAAAAGTAACTTTGCAAGTAGTTATGGAATCACTCACCAACCACAGCTCAGGAACCATCCATCATAGACATTGCCTTGCTCAAGTCCAAACCCTAGATCACAATTATCATGTCAAACAAAACGAATTCTAAAATCAGCAAGTTCCTATCAGCTTTTGGTATTTTACTCACAATTGAAGCTACACTTATCCGATTGAAACGAATCTTATGGCGTTACGAAGCTAAGACATAGACCAACATTTCTTATGAAGACCTCCAAAGCCAAATCATACATTTTTATGGTCAAAAATCAAAATCTTAGAGAAAATGGAAACTGGCCGTGAAACAGGGCTTAAGGGCAGTCAAGGGTATTTCAGTCATTTCACAAGCTACATTACTCCAAATGATTTGAAATTTTGTAGGTAGCTAACTAACTCACATATCTACAACTTTCGTGTTTTGAGCAAGGGCCGATTCAGTCTCTCTCAAGGTCAAACATACAGTGTAAAAATAGGACAGATTACTACCACAATTGAAAACCCTAATCTGGAATTTATGCACACAAACCACAAATTACTCAACATGTAAAGGCAGAAAAATTCCCAATAAAACCGCAAATTCCATAATACTACCTCAAACCATAAACTTATCCACAAAACAACCTATTTAGCCTCTCCAATCCACTAATACACAATTTATTGAAGTAAAGAGGAAGTTCTTGACAAAATACCTTCAAACCCTAAGAAAATTGGTAACTTAGAGCTTGTCTCATCAAAATAACTCCACCAACCTCCTTAATCCTTCCTAGCTAGCACTTTGTACGGAGTACTTCGCGATTTAATCAGTTGGAACTCAAGATAGAAGCAAGGAATTGAAGTGCAAGATGAAGTATTTTTTCTCCTTTCTCTCCCTCAAGTTGTTCGGTCTAGCGAAGGAAAGAAAAATGGGTTTTGAACTCTAAATAAAGGCCAAAAGCTGAAGACTTAATCACTAAGAAAAGCTTCTGGCCGGATATCCGGTCGGATTCAAGGCAGTAGCGGAACAAATTTTTTTTTCAAACGGCCAACCGAATCTGGCCAGTAATCCGGCCAAGAATTGGCCGGATTCTGCGGTCGGATTCAAGGCAGTAGCGGAACAAATTTTTTTTTCAAACGGCCAACCGAATCTGGCCAGTAATCCGGCCAAGAATTGGCCGGATTCTGCAAAAGTCACTGTTCACCAGAATTTTTCCTTTTCTTCTTCTTTCGGCGTCACAGAAAGATAGGGCCCTAGAATAGTTTTGAAAGTTTTTCTCCTCCCAAGTTTCTTGGTGGGTCAGACTCGAAAGTAGCGGAGAGATGGCTGGAGACAATGATTAATATCTTCGCTACCCTGAATTATACGGAGGAAAGGCAGGTGAATTTTGCCGTATTCCATTTCGAAGGGCCAGCCAGGGCCTGGTAGAACGTGATTAGGGCTAAGTGGGAAAGAGAGCGGATAACGTGGACTTGGTTGAACTTTGTGCAACAGTTTAACGAGAAATATCTTCCGCCCTTAGTCCAGGAGAAAAGGGAGGACGATTTCATTAGACTACGTCAGGGAGCCTTAAGTGTATCTAAGTATGAGACTCAGTTTACCAAGTTATCTAAGTCCTGAATTAATAGCAATGGAGCAAAGGAGGGTGAGGCGATTTGTACAAGGGTTGAACGTGGAAATACAAGAGGCTTTGGCAGCGGCACAAATTAATACTTTCACGGAGGTTCTGGAAAAGCATAGAGGATTGAGATTGCAGGGATGCAGGTAAAGGTTTCTCATGCAAGAAAGAGAGGTGAGCCTAGTGGAGGTCAAGGGCAAGGACAAGGTGATTGGGTATGCCACCCCCTAAAGTGGGTTGAGGAGCTGGTGGTAGGTGAATTTCGGGGACATCTAGGGGAGTTACTCCGAGAGGAGCCCCAGGTGGAAAAGGACAAGTGAGAGGTGTCACACAAGGAGGGCAAACATCCACCCCTCAATTATCTTGTGGGTATTGTGGGAAATTCAACCATACTGAGGATAATTGTTGGCGGAAGGCATGGAAGTGTTTACGGTGTGGTAGTGCTAAGCACCAACTCACAATCTACCCACTCACCACTGATACCTAGCAGGCCGATAGGTCAAACCCTAAACTGACCACTGTAGGAGGGACCAAGCCAAGGGTGTCAGCCAGAATGTATGCTTTGGATCAACAACAAGTGCCTGAGCCGTCGGAAGTAGTGGAAGGTAAGTACGATCCTTGTTTTTCATCATTTGGCCAAGATTTTGATAGACCTTGGTGCAATGCATTCTTTTGTCAACCCCTACTTTTATGTGTGGAATTGACATGAAATCCGAGAGGCTACCATATGATTTAGAAATGAGAACACCTACGGGTGACCAATCTTTACTTGCTAACGAGATGTATGAAAACTGTGAAATTTGGGTCGATAAACGAAAATTGGCAGTAGACCTTATAAGTCTGGCCATTAAGGGGTATGACGTTATTATAGGGATGGATTGGTTACTTGACTAGATTGCCGAACACAAGTGGTCAAGTTTGGTATACCGGATGAAGCAACCCTAAAACTAGATGTGAGGGGTATTTTAGCCTCATCTGTCCTTATTTCAGGAATTAGGCCTAGAAAATTGTTAAGTAATGGGGCACAGAGGTATCTAGCCTTTCTAGTCAGTGCCCCAGGAGAAAAGGTTAAACTCGAGAATATGCCGGTGATAAATGAATATCTGGATGTAATCCTAGACGAATTGGTATCATTGCCTCCCAAGAGAGAGATCTTATCTAAGATTGATCTAGCACCTGGAACTACTCCTATCTCAAAAATCCCTTATCGGATGGCGCTCGCTGAGATTAAGGAATTGAAATTGCAGTTGCAAGACTAGTTAGAGCAAGAATTTATACATGAGAGTGAGTCGGCTTGGGATGCTCCAGTACTTTTTATTAAGAAGAAGGACAAGAGTTTGCAATTGTGCATTGATTATCGAGGGTTGAATGTGGTGACCATTAATAATAAAATATCCTTTGCCCCACATTGACCAGTTATTTGACTAGTTACAAGGGGCTGTGGTGTTTTCTAAGTTAGATCTTAGACAAAGATATTACAATTAAGAATTAAGAAGGAGGATGTGCCAAAAACTGCTTTTAACACTTGATATGGGCATTACAAGTTTACGGTGATGTCTTTTGGATTAACTAATGCCCCAACAGCATTTATGGATTTAATGCATCGGGTGTGTAAACCATATTTGGACCAATTCGTGGTGGTATTTATTGATGATATTTTGGTGTATTTAAATACTAAGGAGGAGCATGAGCGACATTTGGGGATGGTGTTGCAAACCCTAAGAGAGCATCAGTTATTTGCCAAATTTAGCAAATGCCAATTTTGGTTGGAGAAAGTGTCATTTCTAGGCCATATAATTTCAAATGACGGACTCACGGTAGATCTGACTAAAGTAGAAGTTGTTGTCAAGTGGAAGTGGCCGAAGAATCCTACTGAGGTTCGTATTTTGGTCTAGTAGAAGCTGTCTTTTGTAGGGCCCTTAACGAATTTGACAAAGAAGAAAGGAAAATATATTTGGGATGTTAAATGTGAAACCAGTTTCTAAGAACTTAAGAACCAATTGACTATAGCATTAGTGTTAGTTTTGCCAAATGAGAAGGATAGTTATACGGTGTATATAGATGTTTCGAGAGAAGCATTGGGGTGTGTCTTAATGCAAGATAGGAATGTAATTGCCTGTGCTTCTCGGAAGTTAAAATCTCATGAGCAGAATTATCCTACCCATGATTTAAAACTCGCTGCCATTGTGTTTGCTTTGAAGAAATGGCAGCATTATTTGTATGGGGTGACTTTTGAAGTGTATACGGATCATAAAAGCCTTAAGTATTTATTCTCCCAAAAGGAATTAAACCTGAGGCAATGTCCGTGGATGGAGTTCTTAGAAGATTATGACTGTACCATCAATTACCATTCAGGAAAAGTCAATGTAATGGCAGATGCCTTAAGTCGAAAAACTCAACTAGCAGGTTTGATGATGAGAGAGTGGAACCCGTTAGAAAATATTAGTAAATGGAACCCTTGTTTTGAGCCACAAAAAGTTATCTTTGGAAATATTGTGGTGAAATCAACATTGTTGGATGGAATTAAGAAGGGTCAAAAGAAAGAACCAACGATACAAAAGTGGATGGAGAGAGTGAAAAAGGGAGAATTACCCGACTTTAATCTAGGTCCCGATGGAATTCTAAGGTTTCAAAACCGTATTGTTGTACCAAAGGATGAGAAATTGAAAAAGGACATTTTTTAGAATCTCATCGTTCTAGGTACACTGTGCATCTAGGTAGTAGCAAGATGTATCAAGATCTCAAAGGTCTATATTGGTGGGGCAACATGAAATCGGAGATTGCTCAATTTGTTCAAAAATATCTTACTTGTCAGCAAGTAAAGGCCGAGCTGTGACGCCCCCACTTCTCCCTAAGGCGAACCAAAGGGTATCCGCTGGACGCCTGCCCAGCTCTCGCCAGAACTCAAGACAATTCCCATTCAAGTTTAATGAAATACCAGCCATCACGATGATATAAGTAAGAAAGGGAGGTCACTCCCATAAATGACATTCAAACTTACATCACGAGTTCCAAAATACGTCAAGTATCCAATCCTTACATCAAGTTCTCAGAATATACAATAATCCAGAGTCTAGCCAAATACATTGAAAAACCCTAATACAAAAGTACATTCGAAACGGGTTTCTTCGAGATCCATTCCAGATCCTTTCCTGTTAAGAAAAAAAAATCTACAGGGTGAGCAAAACGCTCGTGAGGCCAAGAGCACATATGCAGGCATGTTGTTCAAGTAACAATCCCTATTTACAAGTAGAGCAATAATATTGCAATAATTAACAATTCGAGCGAGAAAAGTAAACAGAAACAATTCAAGGATATAGGAGCTCTCAGGAGCTATTTTCCACTTGCACGATCACGAACCTCCACTAATTGACACTCCATCAACCTGGTAGGTTTAGTCCGAAGAACTTCACTTATCATGTTCCCTTTCACCTTACATACCCTTGTATCGGGCCCGCCTATCTTTTGTTTGAGGCGATACTACTCGAGTATACCAAGCAAGACCTCTCAATAGGTCAAGCTTATATTTTCTCATGGTTCACCAAGGAGCCCGACGAAACCCATGCCGGCTCGAGTCCAAGGTTAGCCAGTGAGATTTGGGCGTCCCCCATGTTCATTTGTAAGTCGAGGAGATTCACTCCAGCGACGTATGCAGCCATAGCATACCATTTCATTTCATTCAATCATTTAATATCATTCAATCATTCATTTCATTTGATGAGAATATAAAGACCAAGGCCCATTCAAGCACATGGGGAATTGGAAGATTCAAGTGAAGACTAGTTGATTGCACGAATGCTTGAGTTTAGTAGGATTATTTGATTTTCCTCGTTGATTTTGGTTATTTCTCGCTTTAGAAAGTCTAGGTAATTAAGCTAGTTTAATTGCGGCCCATTTGTTAGTAAGTGAGGCCCAAAATCTTCCTTAAGTATGTAGGGTAGTTTGGTCAATTTTTGGATTAGGGTTAATGCTTGTAAGGGCTATAAATAGCCCCACTTCCTCTTTATTTTGGGATCAGTTTTGGCTATTAAATACAATTAGTGAGTTTTCACTTTCTCTTTGGCAAGAGAGTTTCCTTTGAATACTTGAGAATCTTCTCAAGTTATTCACCCGAACTTATCAATCGAGTATCTCCTTGATTGTGGCGTTCTACTACCTCCAATTTGGTTCGTTAATTCGAGTAGTTACGGGTTGAGATAATATCAAAATTGTTCGTGACTTCTAGGGATTAGTTGGGTCAAATTTCCGCTGCTTAAGCCATGGTGTTTTGGTTGTCTAGATCGGGGTTTCACATCAGTTGGTACCAGAGCTAGTTGACAACCACCAGGTTATACCTTTTTTTTGTTTTTCATTTATTTCGAGTCATATATGTTTATTCTAATCCGTTCGTTTGTTTAGAACCAAAAAAAAAAAAAATACTGTTCATCGTACTGTTCATCGTACTGTTCACCATTACTGTTCACCGATACTGTTCATAGTTACTGTTCATCCGAATACAAATCTGTCCAGCCTTGTTGTTTGTGTTATCCAACTTGTTTACTTGGTTTTCAAATCTGAATTTTGGCAAAACTTGTTGGGATTTTGTGAATCGTGAAGAGAACTTACAATAATCTTGAACTTCTTGAATTCTTGACCACAATCTTGAAATTTGTGAAGTTCCTGACAACTTCCTTGAACGTTCTTGGAAGATCTTGGAGTTCTTGGTTGTTATTATTTGTGGACTTCCTTGTTTTGTGTCGTGGTTGATAGTTGTAGTAAAAAAAAAAAAAAACAAAAAAAAAACGAAGAAAGAAAAGAGGAATTGGTTGGCAAGAGAAAAAAAAAAGGAAAGGAAAGAAAGGGGCAACCGAATTGTTTTGAATAGAGAACCAAATCTGATTTGTGCAATCTTTCTTGGAGTAGAATTTGGAAGTTACCAAAAGTTGTTTCAAGAAGATTACCAAAGGTTGTTTCAAGAAGGTTACCAAAAGTTGTTTCAAGAAGGTTACCAAAAGTTGTTCAAGAGGAAGAGGATTTTCAAAAGGTTTCCAAAAACTAACTTGTTTCCAAAATCAATTAGGAAACTAAGTAAAGCACTTGGATAACTCTTTGTACTCACTTGGACACTCTCTCTCCTACCTTTTTAGGAAACTTTCCTAAACTCTCTCATCCATTTTTTGGAAACTTTCCTATATTCTCTCATCCATTTTTAGAAAATTTTCCTAAACTCTCTCATCCATTTTTTTTGGAAACTTTCCTAAATTCACTCATCCATTTTTTAGGAAACTCTCCTAAAATTCTCTCATCCATTTTTAGGACCTTTCCTATATTCTCTCATCCACTTTAGAAAACTCTCCTATATTCTCTTCCTAGATTCTAGGAACACTTTCCTACATTTTCTCCTACATTCTTGTGATTACACTTGTGGAAAGGTTGGTAACGGTTGTTGGACTTGAGCAGCATTTCTCAACTACCTAACCCAATAGGTAAAGGTATTTGGTAAGTCCATTAGAGTGACATCCATATACACGAGTGCGAGTGGATACACGTAAGGGAGCGTGAAAGGCAATATCTTCGGTTTCGTTGCTAACTTTTTGCAGGTTCCCTCATACGTCATGGCGAGTATAAGACGCATAAAAGCTAGCCCACAACATTGTCTTCCTGATCCTAAGGGAGTCAAAGAAGTGGCATTCGTGGTGTAGATGAGCAATTGGACCTCGTCAAATTCTCAGTTGCTTGGTTGGTTTTATACCGTTGCTGTGTCAAGATAAATTTTGCGTTTAGCTTGGCCATTTGGTAGTTGTGAAGTCAATTTGCAAGTGCTATCATGGTTGAGAAATTAAATCTTTCCAACCATTGATTCATCTTCAACCGTACAAGTTGACGAGCACTCATGGGGATGTTTGGGTTACTAAGCACACACTTGTACCTATTCAAATCGGCAAATATGTGGATGAGGTGTTTGTGATGTAGTTCCCAAAATTCAAGTGAACATGTGTGTTAGGCAAAGCATGGATTCGAGGCGAGAAGTTAAATGAGTGGACATACTAATAAGGTATTCTTTTTATTTAATGTCGTCGTCTGCACTTGTATCAAACTGACTTATGACCAACTTTTATTGATCTAGCATGCATGAAAAGTGAGCATTGAGCGTTTATAGAATGAGAAAAAGCTAGATGCAGGGAATTGGCCTGCAGAGGTAAAAAAACCGAGGAATTGAAAGAATGAGATAAAAGGGTCAGCTGTTGAACTAGAAAAAGAGATGGAAAAATCTTTAATGAGATGGGGTAAAAAGAGAAAGAAGAGAAAGTGGACCTGATCTGAAGCAACCCGGTGAAGGCCTATTATTTTCTTAACAAACTTACCTTTGCTTTGTTTTAGTGTTTCTTCTTTATACAGATCAAGCAAAGGCAAGTTTGAGCTGATCTTGGTGTGTTCCATTCCAAAATCAATTGTAGACGTTGCAGCCTCCATGGAGTTGGTACTCCAAGAGTAAAACCCCCTTGTATCCATTCATGGAACAATGTCAACTTCAAATCAGTCCACATCAAGGGGAGTTGATTCGAGCTCATCTTGAGGGAACACTCCATATAGGGATGTTGTTACCAAGGTTCGTTTAAAGGAACAAGTACCTTCAATGACCATTATGAATTTTCGTCTTGCTCTTAAGTCCACATGCAGCTCCAACATCACCCAAATCCGCCTTGGTGCCTTGCAAGTGTGTTCGACCGGGAGTTCGATTTCACGGATACTTCATACCACTTTGAGGACCCTTACCTCATGACCACAAACAATAAAGTTGAGCATACATTGAAGATGGTTTGTGAGATTCAAGGTTCGACGAGGGTTATTTTCCAACTTAGCACATGGGCTTTGCATTGGATGCCATCTGTAGCCATCATAACAAGATTGAGTCGAAGGCAGGTAACTCGTCTTGTCACCATTCGTGCTTCAGTTTGTGGGCAAATTGCTTTTAAGAGGAGGGGAAAACTGATGTGAAACCCCGATCTAGACAACCAAAACACCATGGCTTAGACAGCGGAAATTTGACCCAACTAATCCCTAGAAGTCACGAACAATTTTGATATTATCTCAACCCGTAACTACTCGAATTAACGAACCAAATTAGAGGTAGTAGAATGCCACAATCAAGGAGATACTCGATTGATAAGTTCGGGTGAATAACTTGAGAAGATTCTCAAGTATTCAAAGGCAACTCTCTTGCCAAAGAGAAAGTGAAAACTCACTAATTGTATTTAATAGTCAAAAAATTGATCCCAAAACAAAGAGGAAGTGGGGCTATTTGTAGCCCTTACAAGCATTAACTGTGACAGCCCCACCTCCCCCTAAGGCGAACCAGAGGGTTCGGCGGGCCGCCTGCCCAGCTCTCGCCGGGACTCAGTCGTTCACTACATTCCTCAAACAGATTACAAGATAAGACTCAAATATTACATCAAATTCTCCAATAATTACATGTCAAAAGCAAAGCGGAAATAATTCTCAACTATACATAAAATGATATCCAAATCCAAATTGTACAAAACATAGGCCATCCAGTCACGTGCACAAGTACTACAAGTCCTTCCTTCGCCTTGAGCCCTGTGGAGGGGAATAAAATATTTTTGGGGTGAGCTAGAAGCTCAGCGAGTAACCAGTAAAATCATTAAACAAATATATTTCACAATGTTGCATTTCGATCATTTCGATGATGTCATGATTCAGAGATCAAATGTTCGTTTAGTGCTCTCGTGAGCCAGGGAAATCATAGCACTTGAACACCCAACGCTCAAATAGATCATTTAACATTAACATTAACATTAAGAGGGAGCCCCTTCTTGAGCTCCAGATAAACATGAACATGAACCATAAACAGAGTGGAGACGTTGGTGTCCAGCACAAGACTTTCCCAGAACTCATTGAAGCCAAATCATGTCATGAACTCACATGCAAGCACGCATGATATGCAATCAAGTACATAATGCAAGAAACATTTCACAAGTACTTTGGAAATAGTTTAGGGTCACTCACCTCCACGGCTCAGAAATCATCCAGCATATAACATTACCTTGCTCAAATCCAAGTCTTAGATCACAAACTCAATGCAAACAAGTTCCTTCAAAGTTCGGACAGCACTTCCCCTGAATTTGTTAACTTTTCCAACCATCATGGCTTCATTATTTCCTCAGCTAGTCCCAAAGGTACACACACAACAACAAGTTCATCCAATAGCCATTCAGCAAGCTCCAAGTAGTACTAGTACAAGTCAAGCTAGGGAAAAGTCCGGAAGTGAAAGTTAAGCTCAAAACCAGAAAAAACAGTTTTGACGTCATTTTGTGGTAATGGTACCAAAGGTGCTACGATTGTCGGATGAAGGTGTAAGACCCACCGTTTCGAAGCTAAGAGACAGGGCTACAATATTACAGAAGGTCACTCGACCCAGTTTCGAGTGTAACCAGGTCAAAAATGCAAGATACCATAACAGAATCACAAAAACAGATTCACAGAACGTATTCTAGCGGAAACATCATAAATCTGGCTATCCAAGTCCAAATCCAGAAATTCCAAAACCAGATGAAAGATAAGAAACAGGGATACATTTCATCAGAAGGACTCAACAACCAATTCGGAAGCATTCTTAACCAAAATAACCAATTACAGAAGCAATTCTCCAATTCGGGTAAAACCAGAACAGCAAGGGTAATTTCAACTTATCTCATTCTACACTACTCCGATTGACCTGAAATTTTGTAGGTACCTCCAAAATGTCATTCCCTATAACTTTCATGTTTTAAGATAAGGCCAATTCGGCCTATAACTAGGAGCTAAAAATTCGGGCAGAATGTTCCTTCACAAAACCTAATTTTCTGAAATTTCTTCCAAAACAGAAATTGATTGTAATTAATCACTTTTTCCACCTCCTAGAGTCATTAAACATCATTTCCAATCATCATACATGACCCCATAATCATATCCATATGAAAACAGAAAAATCCCCAAAAATTATAAAACTTCACCAATTCAACCAAAATCAAGATATAATCCATAAAAGTGCATCTTATACCACCACCAATCATGAATTGAACATCAATTAAGGGAGGAGAGTGGTTCTTCACAACTCACCTTAGCCATACAAGAGATAGAGCAAAAAATCACCTTAGCTTTCCAAACAACTCCACAAAACACCTCAAGACCACTTAGCAAAGAGATTTTATGGAATGATTTGGAGTTTTATTGGTTGGATTTGAAGATTGAGCAAGAAATAGAAGGAAGAAATTGAGAGCTTTTCTTTCTTTCTTGAGCAAGAACATTCGGCCAAGAAGCTTGCAAAATGAAGCTTATTTTGATCAATTTTTTTGTATTTATTTGGTAAAGGTAAAGGTAAAGTCAAATGGTCAAAGTCCAAGATTAAATCACAAGGTGACACTTGTCACCTTTTTGGTTTAAAACTTATCTTTTTGTCTCTCCAATACAAATATCTTAACACCTTGTAAAATAATATCACTTAATACAAAAATCCAACAAGTTGTCAAAAATATATTGCGTTTACCGCACTTGCGGGTCCCACGTTCAAAATACGCTCTTAATTTCTCAAAAACTAACCGATACTAGAAAAATCATTTTAAAACTATCTTTGCTCATAAACTTTATCTGGGGAAATTTTCTAATAAAGAAAATGTAGAAAAGGCGGGCGATTAAATAAAATAACCCTAGAAAATTAGAAAATTTTTCGGGTTCTCACACTCGTACTTTTCAGGGCGTCACATTAACCCTAATCCAAAAATTGACCAAACTACCCTACATACTTAAGGAAGATTTTGGGTCTCACTTACTAACAAATGGGCCACAATTAAACTAGCTTAATTACCTAGACTTTCTAAAGCGAGAAATAACCAAAATCAACGAGGAAAATCAAATAATCCTACTAAACTCAGGCATTCGTGCAATCAACTAGTCTTCACTTGAATCTTCCAATTCCCCATGTGCTTGAATGGGCCTTGGTCTTTATATTCTCATCATCATTGAATACATTTCATTCGATTCATTTCAAATGAGAACGAGTGCGGTAAAGTACACACTCGACTCCATTTTCAAAATCTCCAATCATTTATAACAGTTAAGCATGTATCAAGTACTCATACACTTGACACCCACCGAGTGATTCAAGTAGCAAGTACAAGCGATTGATTAGGCGTCTCCCATGAGATCCTCTTGGAGGTCCTCTTGAGTGCCTGAGCAATTAATAATGAACTATCACTTATAAACCCCAATTATCAAAGAAGATTGTACACTTGTACAAACTAAGAAAATTTCACGAAAATGAGCCTTAATTACTCGTAAATCGAGACTCAAAAAAATGGGATTTTAAAACACAAGCAAAATCTGATTTTTTTTCATCTTTGAAATCAAGTATACAATGGTCTAGCAATATCAAAGGAGATAGAGAGTTCGAAACCCTCAATTTCCTTTAAGTTTGGAAATTTCAGATTTGTCGAGCAATCTTTGAAAAATCGTATCTCACTCTCTACAAGTCCAAAATTAGAAAACTTGGTACTGTTGAAAACTTCTTCCAAAGTACTAAAAGTTCCTATAATACACTTTTCCATGATTCCAAATGAAAGATATTCAAAATTTAGCTCAAAGTGGCTGTTTTGGAATGCCAAGACAGATTTGGGTTGATTTTCGGCAAAGTTTGGAAATTCGGCAAAATTCACACAATATGAACTAGCCTCTGAAATTTGGAACTCAATTAGATTTACAATAAAAGTTTTCAACACAAGAAGTGGAACAAGAATTGGAGTTTTGGGCACCAAGATATGGTAGCTCAAAGTTGCTGCAAAAGTGAAACTGTTAAGCAAATTCCAGGTTTAAATCATGTACTTCGGGATTTTGTTTGAGCTTCGAAATGGACTCGGAATGGCACCAAATTTGGTATGAAAAATACGTGCGGGAAGTCGGTTAAAAAAATCATTAAAGCTCCAAGAACTTCCAAGACAAAACTGCCTTGTTGTTCCGTTTTCCGTTTTCAAAATGTTTGGCCAACAAAATGCCTCAAACACTGTCCATTTGTGTAGAAAATGTCTAAGAAACATCCAAGATATATTTGGCAGGTGATCAACACCAAGAATTTCAAAATAACAAGTCCCAATCAAGATTTAGGCATTTACTAGTCAAAAAGAGGGTTTTCAACCACTAAATCAGTTTTGAACTTCGGCCACAACTCACTCAATTCAACTTGTAATTGAGCATGGTTGGTGGTGTTGGAAACTACATTCATAAGGATAAAAGTTCACAGAAGGAATCATTTTAAAAATCTGTCCACAACTAACCCATATTCGAGCATCTATTTGCAGCTCATCACCTGCACTCCAGTGAATCAGCGAAACAGGGCAGTCATGTTCAAATGATTGGTATGGGTCACTCAGGTGGAATCAGGGCATGTAGTTTATACCATTGGAAAAATGGAAGTGTCTAGTTTCTAATGCCTCTGACTGCACTCGATTTCGACATCGGAGTAAAACGTTATGACCGAAACAAAAAACACTGGCAGAGTAATACAGGACTCATTTCCAGCTTTGACAAATTTTTGAAAACTCAACATTTAATCATCCAAATCACGTAATTTTTTGTAGAAACCTTCCACACAACCCACACAACATGTATATATCATACAAAAGTCAATTGAACCACAAAAAAAATGCACTAAGGGTCACGGCAATAACAAGGGCAGATTTGTCACTTTTGCTCAACTCTCTCCTTTTGAGTTTTCCTTCACAACCCAATGTATTTCCACTAGATTAAGCACTAATCCAACATAAATAGCATCATATATCATCAAATCAGTCCACCAAGCCATTGTGGGATTTCATAGAGCCCACACACCAAATTTCCAACATAAATAAAGCTACCCACATGAATATATGAGCTTATAAGTACAATATAACTTCCATAAGTCAAGATTTGAGAGGTTGATCATCACTTACTTTCTTAGATGATCAAGGCAGAAATTTCGGTCCTTTTAGCTCAAGAAAAACCGTGAGAGCAAGCCTCTTTTCCTAGCTTGAGGTGATCTCCAAGTGGTTAGCAAAGTGTATGTGAATTTTGAGGTGATTTGGTGAAGATTTGAAGCAAGGATTGATGAAGGAAAATGAAGAACTTTGGTTGTTTTTCTCCTTGGATGGCCGGCTGTCTTAGAGCAAGAGAGAGAGAGAGGTTTTGGCTGCAAATGAAGCTTTCGAGAGAAGCTAAAATGTGTGGCTCTAAATTGGTTCAAAAGTCAACTCTCTCTCCCGCACGTACGCGCGCGTTTCGTGCTTGATTCCTCTCGAATTTGTTTCACTTGTGCACTAAACCTCTAATGCACTTGTATTCCTACTATGATTATTCACTCTTAATGGTCTAAAAATAAAGGTCTAAAGTCCCTCAATTAAATCGCGCGTGTAAAAACGCGTACTTCCAATTTGTGCGCAGTAGAGTGGAATTTTCACGAAATTCTTATAACGATAGTATCACTAACTAATACTTGAGTACTTAAACATAAAAATACCTATTTTAAAACTAGTGTATAAGTCTCCAATTTTTCAAGCTCATAGTATTCTCAAATCGGTTATTGTCTCCAAACGCGTATTCCCTATTCTCACTTAACGAGCTTCCAAAAATTAAATTTTGAAACGAGTCACTTTAAAAATACATGTGAGCTATTATTCTATGTAATTGAGTAATAAAAGGTCAAAATAAAATATTCTGAGTAAATAGCCAAATAAATAATTAAATAAGCTAGAAATAGGAAATTTAAATAAGTAAATTTTGCGAGTCCTCACATCCTCTCCCTCTTAAGAGAATTTCGTCCTCGAAATTTACTTTGATTCACGAACAGGTCTGGATACTTTCCTCGAATTGCTTCTTCAATTTCCCAGGTTGCTTCCTCTAGTCCGTGGTTCCTCCAAAGAATTTTTACCAATGGTATCCGTTTATTCCTCAATTCTTTCACCTTCCTATCCAGAAGTTTTACCGGTTTCTCCTCGTAGGTCAAAGTTTCATCAATCTCTTTACTTTCCGGTTGTAAAATATGTGAAGGGTCTGGATGATACTTCTTAAGCATGGACACGTGGAAAACATTATGGATCCGAGACAGACTCGGTTGCAATTCCAACTTATACGCTACCTTTCCCACGTGTTGGATAACCTTGTAAGGTCCTACAAATCTCAGTTGTAACTTCTTTCCCTTCCCAGACATTAAACTTGCTTTCAGAGGTGTAATTTTAAGAAATACTAGATTCCCAATCACAAATTCTAAATCTTTTCTTCAGTTATCTGCGTAACTCTTTTGACGACTTTGTGCGGTCTGAATCCTCTGGCATACCAATTTCACCTTTTCATTGGCCTCCTCGATCCAAGGCACTGTAGTTGGGTCTAAGATCTTTCGTTCACCTATTTCATCCCAACAAATCGGAGACTTACACTTTCAACCATAAAGTGCTTCATATGGAGCCATTTGAATAGAAGAGTGGAAGCTATTGTTATAGGCAAATTCCACCAAAGTTAAATACTTACTCCAACTCTCCTCAAAATCCAACACACATATCCTCAAGGGTTTGAATCGTCCTCTCAGACTGTCCATCGGTCTGGGGGTGGTAAGTAGTACTAAAATTCAATTTAGTCCGCAACACTTCCTGCATCTTTTGCCAAAATCTCGAAACAAATCTCGGGTCTCTATCGGACACGATACTCACAGGTATTCCATGTAACCTGATAATTTCATCCAAGTACAACTTAGCTAACTTCTCCAATGGGTATTTCATATTAATGGGCAGAAAATGAGCCGATTTGGTCAATCTATCCATTATCACCCAAATAGCATCATGGCCTCTTTGTGTCCTTGATAACCCTGATACAAAATCCATAATGATATTTTCCTATTTCCACTCGGGTATCTCCAAAGGTTGTAAAAGTCCCGATGGTTTCTGATGTTCGGCTTTTACTTGTTGACAAGTCAAACAAGTCTGGACAAATTGAGCAATTTTCTTCTTCATGCTCTCCCACTAATACAGAGTCTTCAAGTCTTGGTACATTTTATTCCCTCCAGGGTGTACCGTAAACTTCGATCGGTGTGCCTATTCTAAAATTTTCTTTTTAAGCCCTCATCTTTTGGCACTACTATCCGATTTCGAAACTTCAAAATACCATTTGATCCCAAGTTAAAATCCGACTTCTCTCCCTTTTGGACTTTCTCCACCCACTTTTGCACTTCAGGGTCCTTTTCCTGAGTCTCTTTAATACGTTCCAACAAAGTGGAATTCACTACAATATTTCCAAGAATTACTTTCCTCGGCTCAAGTCTAGGGTTCCAATAACTAACTTCCTCTAACAAGTGTAATTCCTTAATCATCAATCCGGCCACTTGCACTTGACGACTTAGAGCATCGGCCACTACATTGGCTTTTCCTGGATGGTACTTTATCATGCAATCATAGTCTTCTAAAAATTCCATCCATCTACGTTGCCTCAGATTCAGCTCCTTTTGAGAAAATAAATACTTAAGACTTTTGTGGTCAGTAAAAACCTCAAACGTCATCCATACAGATAATGTCTCCATTTCTTCAAAGCAAACACCACAGCCGCTAACTCCAAATCATGAGTCGGTAATTTCCTTCATGTGGTTTCAACTTCCTAGATGCATATGCTATCACTCTACTATTTTGCATTAAAACACATCCTAATCCTTCCTTAGAAGCATCTGTGTAGACCACAAAACTATCCTTTCCATTTGGTAAAGCTAACACAGGCGCTCTTGTCAAACATATTTTAAACTCTTGGAAACTCTCATCACACTTGGAACTCCAAACAAACTTCCCACTTTTCATGGTCAACTCAGTCATGGGTCCAGCAATCCTAGAAAAATCCTGGATAAATCTCCGATAATACCCTGCTAGTCCTATAAAACTTCGAACCTCTGTAGGGTTTTCCGGTCGTTTCCACTTTGAAACAGTTTCAACTTTACTTGGATCTACTTTAATCTCATCCTTAGAAATTATGTGTCCCAAGAAAGTCACTTCTTTTAACCAAAACTCACACTTGCTAAACTTAGCATATAATTGGTGTTCCCCCAAAGTTTGTAAAACAATTCTCAAATGCTTCTCGTGATCTTTCACATTCTTAGACTACACCAAAATATCATCAATAAAGACCACCACAAATGAGTCTAGATAAGGCTTAAAAACCCTATGCATTAAATTCATGAAAGCAGCAGGTGCATTGGTCAATCCAAATGGCATTACTGCAAACTCAAAGTGTCCATACCTCGAGTTAAAAGCAGTCTTGGGTATATCTTTCTCCAAAATCCTCAATTGATAATAACCCTGTCTCAAATCCAACTTCGAGAATACTACCGCCCCTTGCAATTGGTCAAACAATTCATCGATGTGGGGCAATGGGTACTTATTCTTGATAGTGACATCATTCAAGTCTCGGTAATCTATACATAACCTTAAACTCCCATCTTTCTTTTTAACAAATAAGACCGGGGCTCCCCACGGTGAATCACTCTCCTTTATAAAACCCCGTTCCAATAAGTCTTGCAATTGCAGCTTCAATTCCTTCAATTCAGCCGGAGCCATTCTATATGGTGTCTTAGAGATAGGTGCTACTCCCGGAGTAACATCAATCTTGAAAGCTATATCCCGTTCCGGGGGTAAAGACTCTAACTCTTCAGGAAAAATATCTGGGTAATCTTTCACTACAGGCATGTCTTCCAGATTCACTTTATCACTAGAGATGTTGATTAGAAAAGCCAAATATCCCTGAGCTCCTTTACTAAATATTTTACTATCTCGAATCCCCGAAATAAGTGCAAACGAGGTTAATCTACCTTTTACATCCAATTTCAGAGTTGCCTCTCCCATAATGCACAATTCTACTATCTTTGTTTCCAATTCAATTGGACATTGTAACGGGCTAACCAGTTCATTCCTAGGATCACATGTGACAGCCCCACCTTCCCCTAGGGCGTACCAAAGGGGTTAGCGGACTGTCTGCCCAGCTCTCGCCAGGACTACTAAGATAGTCGTATATAATCTAAAATGTTTCAAAAAATATTAGCGCGCTCAAGAGATTTAAAACCCGTAAAATGGGAAACGAAAATTGAAATCGCAAATGAATAGTGACCCCCACGTCACTATCCAACCAAAATCCAATCAAATGTAGATGTCACCATTCACCTCAGAGAAACATTGCCAAACCAAATAGGATACATGAACAGGGTTTAACAGTGTTATACACATACGTTTGTAATTGACAAATCAAAAGGAAGATATTTAGATCAAAGTACATTTTGGGTTTTTCCAACCATCGAGGAGCTTTACAAAAGAATATATTCAAACTATATTCAAACTAGCTCAACTCGTGCTTCAAAACAATATAGTCCCCCAACAGTTATTCATATCCCTGTAAGGAAAACAAAGTAACGAGGGTGAGCTTAAACTCGTGAGGTACCAACAAGACACATCAGTAAACACCTTTTATCACATAATGATCCCAAAGCTCATAAACAAAACAAGTCAATAAAAGGATACAATTGGCTCTCAAGAGCCACTTTCCACTTGCTGCACTTGATCTCCAACCCGTTGACACTCCGTCAACCTTTGAAGAGAAGAGCATCCCGTAGATCCCCACTTTACTCCGTATCCTTTCCACCGATCACCCCCTTACCGGGCCCGAACACCTCACAGTAACAGAGAGGGTACCACTCGACTGCAGTGAACCCAAGGTCCCTTATCGATTCGCCCAAGCCCTTGCCGGCTCGATCAATTAAAGACCAATGGGGTATGAGCTCAGATAGCACAGTTAAGTTGTCGGGTAAAGCCCTCAGCCATGTCAAATCACACATGTAGACAATTTCACATTTGACAGTAACAGTAATACAGATAAGAGATCGAGAGCGATAAAGTACACTCTCGTCTCATTCAAGCCATTCAAGTTCACATAACAATGATACACAATCATTTAAGCATTAGACCATACAATGGTACACTCACCAAGGTAAGTAAGCAAATTCACAAGTTAGCTTCAGGCGTAGGCGTCGGATCACGGGCACGACCTATACAACAAGAATATCCCAATTAAGACTCAAATACGAGTCAAAGAAAATCCACACACTACCAAAAATAAGGCCCAATAGAATGTATAAGTGCATAACCAAGCTAGGGAGAGTCCGGAAATGAAGTTTATGCCCTAAAACCAAAAGACAGTTTTGACGTCATTTAGCGGAACGGGTACAGCTGGAGCTACACTTATCGGATTGGCGTACAATTTATACCGTTTCGAAGCTAAGACAGAGGGCTACAACTTTGATGAAGGTTACTCGGTCCAGTTTACAATGTATCTAGGTCAACTTTACCAAAACAATCCCAGATTTTCTAGTTCGAAGTTTACTGTGAAATTCATCTCGCAGTCCTGATTCATTCAATCATATCTCAGCACATACGACTCCAATTCACGTGATTTCAAAGCCATCTGAAAGATAAGATACAAGGCTATAATTCTTAAGAAGACATCAACAACCAAATCAGTAGTATTCCCGGTCAAACTAACCAATTACAGAAGCTAATTACCAGTTTCAGACAGAAACAGGGCAGCAGGGGTATTTCGGTCTTTTCACGGGTTACATAGCTCCGATTGAGCTGAAATTTTGTAGGTAACTATAAAATATCATTCTCTACAACTTTCATGTTTTAACCTAAGGCTAATTCGGCCTCTAACCTAGCCGAATAGAACCGGGCAGAACAGGGTCATTTGGGAAACCCTAAAACTGAAAATCCCTCTAAAACCTTGAAATTTTCACAATAAACCACAATAAGCATATAGAGGCTCGAAATTCCTTCATATAAGACTATCAATCCATAGCCAACCACAAGATACTATATAAAACAGAAAATTCCTCAATAAATAGGAAAATTTGAACAACTCAACCATAAGTCACAAAATAATCCACAAAATGACATGCTCTACCACTAGAAATCCTTAATTGATCATTAGTAACATGAGAGGGAAGATATTTAACAACTTGTGACAGCCCCACCTTCCCCTAAGGCGAACCAAAGGGGTTAGCGAACTGCCTGCCCAGCTCTCGCTAGGACTAACGGTTCGGTATAGAACGAGCTAATACATTCCGGAGCTTACCAACGCGGGTAAACAAATCAAAATGTTAAAATAAAAAAAAATGAAACCGAAGTCGGCTATGAATAGTAACCGACCCGTCAGAACCCAACCAATTATCAAGCAAACATTCACATCTTGAAACTTAGCATTTACAAGCCAAAGTGGCATACAAAAGTATTCAAAAGTGGATACATGTCTGGTTTGCCAAATCAAAAGGAAAACGGTCCCAAAAGTACATTTAGGGTTTCAATACATGAGCTATACAAAAAATATGTTCAACTAGCTCAATTTGGCAGCCAATTGTCAAATCCAGTCCAAAAGTATTTATTTTCCTGTAAGGAAAACAAAAAGGAACAGAAAGGGGTGAGCTTGCGCTCAATGAGGTACCAGACATATAGCAGTAAAATCATGGCATTTCACATTTAACAAATCAGGTACACATGCCAGATGTAAAGTAAATGAACCAATGATTCAAATCAGAAGGATACAGGTGGCTCTCAGGAGCCAAATTCCCATTAGCATCATCGAAGCTTGATCGAAATAATAGTTGACACTCCGTCAACGCTAAAGGAGTAACCAATACCGTAGACTCCACTTTCTTCGATTCCTTCCACCTCACACACCCCACCGGGCCCGAAATCCAATCAGATCAGAAATGGTAATACTCGAGTATACCCGGAATCAAGGGTCTCAATACCCAAAGATCCCAAAACAGACTACCGTGGTTCGTTATCTAATTGACCAGGCCCTTGCCAGCCCGACTCGAGTAACTGGCCACAGGTGTTGAGCTCAAAGATCACAGAAAGGTCGTTGGACACAAGCTTCAAAACGACGTCAGAACAGATACAGATCCAGATACAGATAACAGATACAGATACAGATACAGATACAGATAGAAGATTCAGATACGCATTCAAAATTGGCATATGAACAGACCGGAGAACGAGTGTGATAAAGTACACCCTCGCCTCCCTTTTATCAAAACAGTATTTGGCTCCAACAGTCATAAATCAAGTATTCAGATATTCAGATATTTCACATAACGGGTAGCAGGTAGTGGAACACTCACCGGGGTCAGTACAGATACCTCCCAAAAGAGAGCTTTAATCACCAAGAAACCCTAAGATAATCCAAAGAAAACAATTGAAGGTTCCACTTTCAAAATTGAGTATACAGAATGCACATGTGAGGCTCGACTACCAGTCGTATGCCTCGCCAAATAATGATTAAAGCAAGGGTGCAAAACATGAATTTTTGGAAACGAAAAGGTAAAATGAAGACCTAGGCTCAAACAACCCAAAAGTCCTTCGCTCAAATCACAAGTAAATCCAACTAGCCTTCAAGTAAAATTTCGGCAGCATATCCCTTGTGTTTACCTAATTTCCAGCCATCATGGCTTCATTATTTCCTCAAATCAGTCCCAACATCTCGTACAAAAATAATCTCATTCCCAAAAGCCGTTCACTAGGCTTAATGGCATTCAAGTACAAAATTTAGTTAGGAAATGACCGGATATGAAAGTCAAGCCCTAAACTATTCAAATAAACACAATAAGACTCGATTACAAGTCATAAACCAATTCTACATACTACCAAAACAGGGTTCCCTAAGCATACACAAACAATAGAGGAAACCAGAAAAATCCGGAAATGATTTAGCTTTAGCCCTGAAAAAAACAGTTTTTGTCCTCATTTTGCGGTAATGGTGCCAAAGGCACTACGATTATCGGATGAAGGTGCAAGACCCACCGTTTCGAAGCAAAGAGATAGGGTTACAACATTACATAAGGTCACTCAACCCAGTTTCGAGTGTAACCAGGTCAAAAATGCAAGATACCATACCAGAATCACAAAAACAGATTCACAAAATGCATTCTAACGGAAACATCATAACTCAGGTTCTCCAAGTCCAAATCCAGAAATTCCAAAACCAGCTGAAAGCTAAGAAACAGGGATAAATTTCATCAGAAGGCCTCAACAACCAATTCGGAAGCAATTCCATCCAAAACAACCAATTACAGGCGCAATTCTTACATTCGGGTAAAACCAGAACAGCAATAGTAATTTCAACTTTCCTCACTCTACGCTACTCCGATTGACCTGAAATTTTATAGGCACCTCTAAAATGTCATTCCGTACAACTTTCATGTTTAAGACAAGGCCAATTCGGCCTCTATCTATGAGCTATAAATTCAGGCAGAATGCACAATCATAAACCCTAACTTTCCAAAATTTCTTTCAAAACAGAAATTGTTTGCAATTATCCACTTTTTCCACCTCATAGAGTCCTTAAATATCATTTCCAATCATCATATATAACCACACAATCATATCCATATGAAAATAGAAAAATCCCCAATAATTATAAAACTTCACCAATTCAACCAAAAATCAAGATATAATCCATAATATTGCATCTCATACTACCACTAATCATGATTTAAGCATCAATTAAGGGAGGAGGGTGGTTCTTCACAACTCACCTTAGAAACAAGAGAGAGAGAGCAATAGGTCCTCTTAGCTTTCCAAATAACTCCACAAATCAACTCACTAACACTAATTGAAGAGGTTTTATGGAAGGAATTCAAGATGAAACGGTTAGTTTGTGAGATTGGGCAAGATTGGAGCAAGAAACTTGGAAGCTTTTCTTTCTTTTCTTGTAGGAAGAGGTTCGGCCAAGAGGAAGACAAAAATGAGGAATTTTTTGGTGAATTTTTGATTTATTTGGTCAATGGTAAGAAAATGAATAGTGGTCTTACAAGTTCCTCCAATCAAATGGTGACACTTGTCACTTATTTAATGCAAGTCTATCACTTTGTTCCCTCTCACATCAATCCAAATAGCTTCCTTTAATTATCTCTTAACACCCGGTAAATTAAACCCAGTATCCGAAACTTAACCTAGTTGGCCGAATTTTTCGAACTTTTCACACTAGTGGGTCCCACGTCCGGTATACGCTCTTAATTTCTCAAAAACTATTCGATACTAGAAAAATCATCTAAAAACTATATTTACTCATAAAAATTATCTAGAAAAATTTTCGGATACAGAAAGTGCAGAAAACAAGCCATTGAAGATAAGAAAACCTAGAAAGATAATAAAACCTAGAAAATGAAAAAGTTACGGGTTCTCACACTCTCTCCCCCTTAAAGAAATTTCGCCCTCGAAATTTTCTTATCAACGGAATCTATCAAAATCTATGGTACCCAACGGACCATACCTTCTATGTCCTCAGACGAGTCAGGATCCTGATGGTGTTCTAAAGAATACACCTGAGCCGGTGCCTTGGATTCAGTCCCTTCCTTTTCCGACTGTCCAGGGTTAGTCTTAGTTGGTTGCGGGGTCCCTTTTCCTTTTCGCAATCGAATTGGGCAGTCAGCAATCCGATGATCGGCACTTCCGCAGCGCAGACATTTTCCCTCTTTCTTCCAACAATTTGCCTCCGTATGATTTGGCCCTCCGCAATATCCACAGGGACCACGAGTAACAGAGACCGGTCCTCCCTGAGGGACATCACGCGACACCCCTGGTTGTCGTACTCCTCCGTTTCCCTTTCCCATCTTAGGGGGCGTACTTGTACCTTCTTGCTCAGAGCTACTCCCAGGAAAGCCCCTTTTCTTGGCTTGAAAGTTTTTCACCTGTAGCCTAGCATTTTCTACTCGTTGCGCCTTCTCTACGGCCTCGCTAAAAGCATTAATCTGGGCCACCGCGAGGTCCTTCTGAATTTCTACGTTCAAACCCTGGATAAAACCCCTTATTCGGTCATGATCAGTTCAGGGGCAAATTTGGATAGGCGGGTGAACTGTGACGCCCCGAAAAGAATGAGTGTGAGAACCCAGAAATTTTCTAATTTTCTAGGGTTTATTTTATTTAATCTCCCGCCTTTTCTACATTTTCTTTATTAGAAAAATTCCCCAGATAAAGTTTATGAGCAAAGATAAGTTTTAAAATGATTTTTTCTAGTATCGGTTAGTTTTTGAGAAATTAAGAGCGTATTTTGAACGTGGGACCCGCAAGTGCGGTAAATGCATTATATTTTTGACAACTTGTTGGAATTTTGTATTAAGTGATATTATTTTACAAAGTGTTAAGATATTTGTATTGGAGAGACAAAAAGATAAGTTTTAAACCTAAAGGTGACAAGTGTCACCATAAGATTTAGTCTTGAGTTTGACTACTATTCATAACTTTACCATTTAATTAAAATTGGCCAAAAATCTCTTCATTTTGCAAGCTTCTTGGCCGAATTCTCTTGCTCAAAAAAGGGAAGAAAAGCTCTCAATTTTCTAGTCTCCAATCTTGCCCAATCTTTCAATTAAACCGATTAATCTTCCAATTACTCCATAAAACCTCTTAGTTTGGTGGAGTTGAACTTGGTTGTGGAGTTGTTTGGAAAGCTAAGGTGACTAGTTGCTCTATCTCTTGTATTGCTAAGGTGAGTTGTGAAGGACCCCTCTCCTTCCTCTAATGATGCTTAATTGATGATTAGTGGTGGTATAAGATGCACTTTTATGGATTATATCTTGATTTTTGGTTGAATTGGTGAAGTTTTATAATTATTGGGGATTTTTCTGTTTTCATATGGATATGATTGTGTGGTTATATATGATGATTGGAAATGATATTTAAGGACTCTATGAGGTGGAAAAAGTGGTAAATTGCAAACAATTTCTGTTTTGGAAGAAATTTTGGAAAGTTAGGGTTTATGATTGTGCATTCTGCCTGAATTTATAACTCATAGATAGAGGCCGAATTGGCCTTGGCTTAAAACAAATGAAAAGTTGTAGGGAATGACATTTTAGATCCTGCCTACAAAATTTAAGGTCAAATCGAGTAGCGTAGAGTGAGGAAAGTCGAAATACTAATTGCTATATGGTTTTCCCGAAATGTAAAAGAAATGTGTGGTCTGTAATTGGTTGTTTTGGCTGGAATTGCTTCCGAATTGGTTGTTGAGGTCTTCTGATGAAATTTATACTTGTTTTCTTAGACTTTCAGTGTTTTGAATTTCTGGATTTGGATCCTTGGATAGCCTGATTTATGATGTTTCCGCTAGAATGCATTTTGTGAATCTGGTATGGTATCTTGCATTTTTTACCTGGTTACACTCGAAACTGGGTTGAGTGACCTTCTACAATATTGTAGCCCTGTCTCTTAGCTTCGAAACGGTGGGTCTTGCACCTTCATCCGACAATCGTAGCGCCTTTGGTACCATTACCGTAAAATGACGTCAAAACTATTTTTCTGGTTTTGAGCTTAACTTTCATTTTCGGACTTTTCCCTAGCTTGACTTGTACTAGTACTACTTGGAGCTTGCTGAATGGCTATTGGATGAACTTGTTGTTGTGTGTGTACCTTTGGGTTGGAATGAGGAAATAATGAAGCCATGATGGCTGGAAAAGTTAGCAAATTCAGGGGAAGTGCTGTCCAAACTTTGAAGGGATTTGTTTGCATTGAGTTTGTGATCTAAGACTTGGATTTGAGCAAGGCAATGTTATATGCTGGATGATTTCTGAGCCGTGGAGGTGAGTGACCCTAACCTGTTTCCAAAGTTATTTTTGAAATGTTTCTTGCATTATTTACTCGACGGCATCTCATGCGTGCTTGCATGTGAATTCATGATATGATTTTGGCTTCAATGAGTTCTGGGAAAGTCTTGTGCTGGACACCAACGTATCCACCCTGTTTATGGTTCATGTTCATGTTTATCTGGAGCTCAAAAAGGGGCTCCCTCTCGCTGTTAATGTTAAATGATCTATTTGAGCGTTGGGTGTTCAAGTGCAATGATTTCACTGGCTCACGAGAGCAATAAACGTACATTTGATTTTGGAATCATGACATCATTGAAATGCGTTATTGTGAAATATATTTGATGACTGCTTTTACTGGTTACTCGCTGAGCTTCTAGCTCACCCCAAAAATGTTTTATTCCCCTCCACAGGGCTCAAAGCGAAAGAAGGACTTGTTGTGCTTATTCATGTGTCTGGATGGCCTATATCTTGTACAGTTTGGATTTGGAATCATTTTATGTATAGTTGGGAATTGTTTCCGCTTCGCTTATGACATGTAATTTTTGGAGAATTTGATGTATATTGGAGATTTATATTGTAATATTTGAGGTTTATTCTTGCAATTTATTTGAGGACTGTAGTGAACGACTGAGTTCCGGCGAGAGCTGGGCAGGCGGCCCGCCGAACCCTCTGGTTCGCCTTAGGGGGAGGTGGGGCTGTCACATGAACTGGCTCTCGTATCCGCGACAGACTGGGGCCCCTGGCGAAGTCGGATAAACTCATCTTCCTTCCGCTCTGGAGCTAGAGGAGGGAAGAATTTCGCGTTGAATTCCCGCATAAAATTCACCGAGGAGTCCTGGGCGTCTGTTCCCCAAGTTCCCAATTTTTGTTGTATGATTTCACCAGGAACGGGCCGCCCCTTCAACTGAAAAACGGTGAAAGTCACCTGCCGTTCTTCGTGTAGTGCAGGGCAGCGAAATGTCTACCATTTTCTCGAGCCAACTTCGGCGACATCCGGATCGGGTTCCCCAATAGAATTTCGGTGGTGCGACTTCTGGAATCTCTCCAGGTGCCTATCGTCGCTTTTCGACATGGATGCCCCGGTTTCCAGATTAGGGTTTTGGGGTTTGGCTCTTGTTGCTGCAACCACTTGGTGCCAGGCAGGTTGGTCCATTTGCTGCATAGCGGCAGCTATCTGCACGTTGGGGTCAACTCTCGGTTCAGGGTTAGGTCCAGAGGAGGTTTCCCCAGTGCCCCTTTCAGGCGTAGGTTGCCTATTCCCGCGCCCACGTCCCCGGCCACTACGTGTGCCTTCCATTAAATCTAAGTCGATCTAGATCACAAAATAAATATACTGTTAAAGGGCACCTAACCCTCCTTTTCGTAGTACTAAACAGGAACCAGTAAACAAGAATAATTAACTAAACAACTCTCTCGTGGAGCATGTAAACACATAACATATATACACATAACAGGATCAACAATTATACAGAACAGTCAGTCAGGTACATACAAAGTCATCCCATAAAACAAAAGGGTCCTCCAAAAGTACTACAGACAGACTAGGTCATGAGTACAAAAGAACTCACAAAAAACTTTCTTTCCCCCCCAGGGCTCTGTCCAACATCCACGAGAACAACACCATTTATATCTTAATCAAGGTTGATCACGCTTAACCACACCCGAACAGACCATATGAAGTTCCATAGAATCGCCTAAGTCCTTTCTAACCTAGGCTCTCATTGAGTTAGTAGCCGGGCACGAGAATCCCAAATAAGATAATTCACAACTCGAGCCGGCCGGTCCCAAGAGTAAATCATCCATATTAAAGATTCCTACCCGACATACATACCTAGCTTCCTCAAGTCCCATGATAATGATCCTTACTCTTATAACATGCACAGTTCATAGCTTATGCTCAAAAGAGCACTTATACCTTTCACGAAAGCAGGACCATAACACCACTTGGCCCCAAGCTCACTCCACGCAGAGACCACGCGAAGTGGCTCTGATACCACCTATGACAGCCCCACCTTCCCCTAAGGCGAACCAAAGGGGTTAGCGAACTGCCTGCCCAGCTCTCGCCAGGACTAACGGTTCGGTATAGAACGAGCTAATACATTCCGGAGCTTACCAACGCAGGTAAACAAATCAAAATGTTAAAATAAAAAAAAATGAAACCGAAGTCGGCTATAAATAGTAACCGACCCGTCAGAACCCAACCAAATATCAAGCAAACATTCACATCTTGAAACTTAGCATTTACAAGCCAAAGTGGCATACAAAAGTATTCAAAAGTGGATACATGTCTGGTTTGCCAAATCAAAAGGAAAACGGTCCCAAAAATACATTTAGGGTTTCAATACATGAGCTATACAAAAAATATGTTCAACTAGCTCAATTTGGCAGCCAATTGTCAAATCCAGTCCAAAAGTATTTATTTTCCTGTAAGGAAAACAAAAAGGAACAGAAAGGGGTGAGCTTGCGCTCAATGAGGTACCAGACATATAGCAGTAAAATCAGGGCATTTCACATTTAACAAATCAGGTACACATGCCAGATGTAAAGTAAATGAACCAATGATTCAAATCAGAAGGATACAGGTGGCTCTCAGGAGGCAAATTCCCATTAGCATCATCGAAGCTTGATCGAAATAATAGTTGACACTCCGTCAACGCTAAAAGAGTAACCAATACCGTAGACTCCAGTTTCTTCGATTCCTTCCACCTCACATACCCCACCGGGCCCGAAATCCAATCAGATCAGAAATGGTAGTACTCGAGTATACCCGAAATCAAGGGTCTCAATACCCAAAGATCCCAAAACAGACTACCGTGGTTCGTTATCTAATCGACCAGGCCCTTGCCGGCCCGACTCGAGTAACTGGCCACAGGTGTTGAGCTCAGAGGTCACAGAAAAGGTCGTTGACACAAGCTTCCAAACGACGTCAGAACAGATACAGATCCAGATACAGATAACAGATACAGATACAGATACAGATAGCAGATTCAGATACGCGTTCAAAATTGGCATATGAACAGACCAGAGAACGAGTGTGTAAGTACACCCTCGCCTCCTTTTATCAAAACAGTTTTGCTCCAACAGTCATAAATCAAGTATTCAGATATTCAGATATTTCACATAACGGGTAGCAGGTAGTGGAACACTCACCGGGGTCAGTACAGATACCTCCCAAAAGAGAGCTTTAATCACCAAGAAACCCTAAATAATCCAAAGAAAACAATTGAAGGTTCCACTTTCAAAATTGAGTATACAGAATGCACATGTGAGGCTCGACTACCAGTCGTATGCCTCGCCAAATAATGATTAAAGCAAGGGTGCAAAACATGAATTTTTGGAAACGAAAAGGTAAAATGAAGACCTAGGCTCAAACAACCCAAAAGTCCTTCGCTCAAATCACAAGTAAATCCAACTTGCCTTCAAGTAAAATTTCGGCAGCATATGTGAGGCCCCAGTCCGCTCTTAAGCTGATGAGGGTTATTCGTTCATCGGTGAGGTGGATTCGGGTTTTTATCGCCCGCCTTTTCTACATTTTTCTTTATTGGAAATTTTTTTCCCAGATAATTTTCCTGAGTAAATATAGGTTTTAGATGAGTTTTCAAGTATCGGGTAGGTTTTGAGAAATTAAGAACGTATATCGGACGTGGGACCCACTAGTGCGAAAAATTCGGAAAAATTCGGCCAATTAAGTTAAATTCCGGATACTGTGTGAAATTTATCGGGTGTTAAGAGATAAGTAGAGAGTGAAATTTGATTGATGTGAGAGGAAAAAGAAAAGATAGGAGTGCATTAATGGAGGTGACAAGTGTCACCATTGTATTGGAAGTAACTTAAGATTTACTATTCATTTTTGTTGACATTTTGACCAATTGGTTAAATATCCTAAAATTAACCAAAATTCATTCATTTCTTACCTTCTTGGTGGCCGGCCCTCTTGAGCTAAAAAGGAAGAGAAAACTCTTCAAAATCTTGGTAACTACCTAGCTCAAATCATCCAACCAAGTGCTTGATCAAGTTTCTACTCCATAAACTCTATCCCTTTGGTGCTAGTGAGTGGTTTAGTGAAGCTTGTTTGAAGAGCTAAGGTGGCCAACATCTCTACCTCTCTTGTTACTAGGTGAGTGGTGTGTGAATTTACTCTTACATCTAATGATGCTTAAGTTATGCTTAGTAGTGGTTAAAGTGATGATATTTGTGCTTTATTTCTTGATTTGAAGTGATTTGGTGAAGTTTTTATATTTTTGAGGAATTTTCTGGTTTACTATGAATGTGTTGTTGTGGTCATCTATGATGGTTGATAATGAGGGGAAAAGACTCTAGTAGGTGTGAATTAGTGATAATTGCAACCAATTTTGGGTTTGGAAGAAATTCTGGAAAATTAGGGTTCTTGAAGCTACATTCTGTCCGAAATTTTAGGTCATAGATAGAGGCCGAATTGGCCTTAGCTCAAAACATGAAAGTTGTAGGGAATGATATTTTAGAGGTGCCTACAAAATTTCAGGTCATTTGGAGTAGTGTAGAGTGAGATATATCGATTTTACTGTTGCTGTTCTGGGTTGATCAGAATGTGCGAACTGCGTTTGAACTCGTCTGTTTTGACTGGCATTGCTTTCGATTTGGATGTTGAGGTCTTCTGATGAAATGTATCCCTGTTTCTAAGATTTCGAATGGCTTTGGAATTTCTGGATTTGGACTTGTGTAGGCTGAGTTATGATGTTTGTACTAGGATACGGTTTGTGAACCTGTTTTGCGATTCTGGTATAGTGTCTTGCATTTTTGACCTTGTTATCTTCAAAACTGGACAAAGTTTCCTTCTTAAACATTGTAGCCCCTTAAGTCCTGAATATTTCTGTAAATTTTCAAGTCAAACGGAGTAGTGTATTCTGAGTTATAGACAGAACACTCAGGCCTGTTTTAGACATTAGTTTGGGTACGTTTTGCATTTCAGCTTCTGACCGTGGGGGTTTTCATTTTGATCCTGTACAATCTGGATTTTGATTCCTTCATAAGAAATGTAGTTCTTGGTCACAGCTTCGAAACGCTATAAAGTGCGTCAAAATCCGAGTCCCGTAGCTCGAGTTATGATCGAAATAAGAATGCATGTCAGAACTGTTTTATATCCGGACAGTTTATGACTGGAGCTTCGGCTTCACGTTTGACTAGGTTACAAGCTGTTTGGGCTTGCGACCAAAACACCAAACTTATAGCCCTATATCAGAGCTTTCTAACGCCCTTGGAATTTCATGAATCGGATTTATAAAACCTGAGATATAGCCGAGCAAATAAGGCCTGCCCGTGAAAATGACCATTTTCTGGTCAGATCTGTTTTGGTCCTGATGACCAATTTCCGTTCCGAATTTGGATTGCCGGCCTTCATGAAAGTTGTTCCATTTGGAATGAACCATCTAACTGCCAATTTTCAGCTCCTTTGACCATGTGTAGCATGGACAACAGTTTGCACTAAAAAACTGACCATTTGTGTATTGGCCAGATTTCGTAAGTGATTGTGTTTGGTTCATTTGGGACTGAAGCCTCCAGTTTTAGTTCTGGATGTCTTCATAACAGTTGTTGTTCATCCGGTAAGCTTCGACATGGCATCTCATACGCCTTAATCCGATATTCGTAGCTCAACTTATGATTAAAATAGAAACGAGTGTCAAATCTGCCGTTTCCGCTAACGGCCGTTTCCGTTTCCGTCCGTCATATGTACGTGCGCGCGTGCCGTTTTTGCCGTTTTGTTTGTTTGAGGCACGATAGTAGCCGTTTACGATATTATGTGACACAATCTCCTATTTCAGACGGTGGTGAGTTGGGCGGATCTGGTGGGGTCCACTACTAGCTGATCGTTTCGATCCGACTTCCTACTTTTGCTATTTCCGTTTTGAGTAAGTATTCAGGCCAGTTTGGTGTGTTTTCTTTGCTATGTGTTTGAGATGTGTGAAAAGGGTACTTAGGCGAGGGTGTACTTTATCGCACTCGACCTAAACCCTAATTTGAATGTATAATTGTACTTGGCATATGTATATGAACCTTTTGGAACCAAAACCCTTGAGCTTGTGGCTCGGGGCGACTTTCGAGTAAAGTTTGTGAAGTTTGCAAAGTTTGTGAGTTCGTGGGCCCGATCTAAGACCTGTTTGGACTATTCGAGCCGGTTAGGGCTTGGTCGAAGTCAGTCCAACTTAGTCTGAGGTCACCAAGTTTGTAGGTTCATGTTATGAACCAATTTTGTGAATCCGGTTCACCGAGAAGGTGACCAAGTTTGTGACCCGAGCTTGTGACTCAAGCTCAAGTTTGTGATTTCGTTCGCCCGGGCAAGTTCGTGAGGTGACTGGCCAGTGAGGGTGATAAGGTGTCGGTGGGTATACAAGTGAAGTTCTACGGACCATTGAGTGTGATCGACGGAGTGTCGGCAGGAGATCACGCATGGCATATGAATTGGCTTTGGAGCCACCTGTATCCTTATTATGTGATGTTACTTTTCTGCTTTTGCTTTACTTTTACTGTGTAACTGTTGTTACGTGAAATTTATGCTTTCGCCCCTGTTTACTTACTAAGCATATAGCTTGCCCCTTTCCTTTTGTTTTCCTTAGCAGGGGCCGACGCGGGGACTTTTGGCTCGTACACTAGTATAGTTAGATTGGCTTGTATTAGTTAAACAGTTAGGATGTTTGTTTTAGTTTTGGTGGTTTGTATAAGGACCCTTCTTAGGGTCTATCTTCTGCTGGTTGTGGTTATAGTGTATTAGAGTGGTTTGACTCGAGACTTTTGAGGATGTAAATGTAACTTTTGGGATTGTATATATATTGTATATAGTGCTCTTTCGATTTATCTAGTTTTATTGCTTTAAGTTTTGAGTCCTGGCGCGAGCTAGGCAGGCGGCCCGCCGATACCCTTGGGTTCGCCCTTGGGAGAAGTGGGGTCGTCACAGCATATCCCTTGTGTTTACCTAATCTCCAGCCATCATGGCTTCATTATTTCCTCAAATCAGTCCCAACATCTCATACAAAAATAATCTCATTCCCAAAAGCCGTTCACTAGGCTTAATGGCATTCAAGTACAAAATTTAGTTAGGAAATGACCGGATATGAAAGTCAAGCCCTAAACTATTCAAATAAACACAATAAGACTCGATTACAAGTCATAAACCAATTCTACATACTACCAAAACAGGGTTCCCTAAGCATACACAAACAATAGAGGAAACCAGAAAATCCGAAAATGATTTAGCTTTAGCCCTGAAAAAAACAGTTTTTGTCCTCATTTTGCGGTAATGGTGCCAAAGGCACTACGATTATCGGATGAAGGTGCAAGACCCACCGTTTCTAAGCTAAGAGATAGGGCTACAACATTACAGAAGGTCACTCAACCCATTTTGGAGTGTAACCAGGTCAAAAAAGCAAGATACCATACCAAAATCACAAAAACAGATTCACAGAATGCATTCTAGCGGAAACATCATAACTCAGGTTCTCCAAGTCCAAATCTAGAAATTCCAAAACCAGCTGAAAGCTAAGAAACAGGGATAAATTTCATCAGAAGGCCTCAACAACCAATTCGGAACCAATTCCAGCCAAAACAACCAATTACAAGCACAATTCTTACATTCGGGTAAAACCAGAACAGCAATAGTAATTTCGACTTTTCTCACTCTACGCTACTCCGATTGACCTGAAATTTTGTAGGCACCTCTAAAATGTCATTCCCTACAACTTTTATGTTTTAAGACAAGGCCAATTCGGCCTCTATATATGAGCTATAAATTCGGGCAGAATGCACAATCATAAACCCTAACTTTCCAAAATTTCTTTCAAAACAGAAATTGTTTGCAATTATCCACTTCTTCCACCTCATAGAGTCCTTAAATATCATTTCCAATCATCATATATAACCACACAATCATATCCATATGAAAACAGAAAAATCCCCAATAATTATAAAACTTCACCAATTCAACCAAAAATCAAGATATAATCCATAATATTGCATCTCATACTACCACTAATCATGATTTAAGCATCAATTAAGGGAGGAGGGTGGTTCTTCACAACTCACCTTAGAAACAAGAGAGAGAGAGCAATAGGTCCTCTTAGCTTTCCAAATAACTCCACAAATCAACTCACTAACACTAATTGAAGAGGTTTTATGGAAGGAATTCAAGATGAAACGGTTAGTTTGTGAGATTGGGCAAGATTTGGAGCAAGAAACTTGGAAGCTTTTCTTTCTTTTCTTGTAGGAAGAGGTTCGGCCAAGAGGAAGACAAAAATGAGGAATTTTTTTGGTGAATTTTTGATTTATTTGGTCAATGGTAAGAAAATGAATAGTGGTCTTAACAAGTTTCCTCCAATCAAATGGTGACACTTGTCCATTATTTAATGGGCAAGTCTATCACTTTGTTCCCTCTCACATCAATCCAAATAGCTTCCTCTAATTATCTCTTAACACCCGGTAAATTAAACCAGTATCCGAAACTAACCTAGTTGGCCGAATTTTTCCGAACTTTTCGCACTAGTGGGTCCCACGTCCGGTATACACTCTTAATTTCTCAAAAACTATTCGATACTAGAAAAATCATCTAAAAACTATATTTACTCATAAAAATTATCAAGAAAAATTTCCGGATACAGAAAGTGCAGAAAACAAGCCATTGAAGATAAGAAAACCTAGAAAGATAATAAAACCTAGAAAATGGAAAAGTTAGGGGTTCTCACACAACTCACCTTTGCAACTCCAAGAAACAAGACAACTAGAGCTTGTTCTTCACAAATGGCTCCAACTCAACACCTTAAACTAGCTTAGCAACTCACTTTTGTGGAGAGATTTGGAATTTAACCGGTAGGTTTGCAAGATTCAAGCTAGAAATGAAGGAAAATTGAAGAAGCTCTCTCTCTCTTTTCTCTCTTGTTGCTCGGCCAAGAAGGAGGAAATGGATGATGATTTTTGGTCAAAATTAGTTTAGTAAAGGTAAAGAAAGACTAGTCAAATGCCAACCTCCAATCACAATGCAACATGTGCCCATTTCAAGCTTATCTCATTTCTTTTGTCTTACAAGACTTAATTAACTAGCTAACCCCTAATTATCTCATAACACCATGTAATATAATCCTTGTATACAGAGCATCTCCAAATGAACCACATTTACCGCACTTATCGCACTAGTGGGTCCCACATCCACTGTACACCACCTTTAACACAGAAAATAACTTATATGGGAAAAAAATATAAAAATCATACGTCCTCATAAAAATTTCAAGAATTTTCATTTAAGAAAGAAAATATGGAAATTATACGCAAAAGACTAAAATAAATGCCTAGAAAATAAGAAAATTTCGGGCTCTCACACTCTCTCCCCCTTAAAAGCATTTCGTCCTCGAAATTTCTCACATTGATCCATAAACAGTTTAGGGTATTTCTTTTTCATATCCTCCTCCATCTCCCAGGTCGCTTCTTCGACTCCGTGATTTTTCCACAGGATTTTCACTAATGGAATTTGTTTACTCCTCAGCTCCTTCACCTTTCGATCTAGTAAACGTACAGGTTTCTTCTCGTAGGTAAGGGCTTCATCTATCTCAATCTCCTCTGGTTGCACAATATGAGTTGGGTCAGGGTAGTATTTCTTGAGCATTGACACGTGGAAGACATCGTGTATCCGGGACAAGCTCGGCGGTAACTCAAGCCGGTATGCAACTTTCCCAACTCGTTGGAGTATCGTGTAAGGTCCTACAAATCTTGGTTGAAGTTTCTTTCCTCTACCCATCGTAAAACTTCGCAGGGGTGTAATTTTAAGAAAAACGCGATCTCCAACTTCAAACTCCAAATCTTTTCTTCGATTGTCCACGTAGCTCTTTTGGCGACCTTTTCTTGGGCATCCTCCATCCATGGGATAACTGTTGGGTCCAAGACTTGTTTTCTCCTACCTCATCCCAGTATAACGGAGATCGACACTTTCATCCATAAAGAGCCTCATACGGTGCCGTTTGAATCGACGAATGGTAGCTGTTGTTGTAGGCGAATTCCACTAATGTCATATGTTGAACCCAACTACCTCCGAAGTCTAAAACACACGTTCTTAACATATCTTCAAGTGTCTGAATCGTTCGCTCCGACTGCCTAGCCGTTTGAGGGTGATAAGTGGTACTTAGGTTCAGTTTAGTTCCCAAGGTCTCCTGAAACTTTTGCCAAAACCTTGACACAAAACGAGGGTCTCGGTCGGAAACTATACTTACAGGAACCCCATGTAATCTCACAATCTCTTCCATATACACCCGTGCCAACTTATCCATGGAATACTTCATATTCACAGGTACGAAGTGAGCCGATTTGGTTAACCGATCGACGATCACCCAAACGGCATCATGCCCTTTTTGGGTTCTAGGCAATCCGGAAACGAAGTCCATGGTAATGTTCTCCCATTTCCATTCAGGTATCTCAAGAGGTTGTAGTAATCCAGAATGTTTTTGGTGTTCGGCCTTAACCTACTGGCAGACTAGACAGGTTTGTACATATTGAGCAATCCCCCTCTTCATTTTATCCCACAAGTATAACCGTCGTAAATCCTGATACATTTTAGTACTACCCGGATGGATGGTGTATTTCGATCGATGGGCTTCATCTAGAATCTCTCTCCTCAAATTCTCATCCTCAAGCACTACAATGCGATTTCTAAATCTCAAAATTCCCTCAGGACTTAGAGTAAAATTAGGAATTTCTCCTTTCTTCACTTTTTCCACCCACTTCTGAACCATCGGATCTGTAGTTTGGGCCTCCTTGATTCTATCCAATAGGGCGGATGTCACCCGGATATTTCCAAAGGTGATCTTCTTACCTTCCATTTTAGGGTTCCATTCACCAATAGCTTCTAACATTTCCCATTCCTTAACTATTAACCCAGATATTCGAGCCTTCCTGCTTAAGGCATCAGCTACTACATTAGCCTTACCCGGATGGTAGTTGATCTTGCAGTCATAATCTTCTAAGAATTCCATCCAACGACGTTGTCTCATATTCAACTCATTTTGGGAAAAGAGGTACTTAAGGCTCTTGTGATCGGAATAAACTTCAAAGGTTACCCCATACAGGTAGTGTCTCCACTTTTTCAGAGCAAAGACAACTGCGGCTAACTCCAAATCATGAGTGGGATAGTTTTGCTCGTGGGTCTTCAATTTCCTAGAGGCAAAGGCTATCACGTTCTTATTTTGCATCAATACACACCCTAAGCCTTCCTTCGAAGCATCAATGTACACAATGAAACTGTCCTTACCGTTAGGCAAGGCCAGAACAGGAGCCATAGTTAACCTTTTCTTCAACTCCTGAAAGCTCTGCTCACATCGGGCATCCCACAGAAACCGGTTACTTTTCTTTGTCAAATTGGTTAAAAGACTGGCAAGTTTTGAGAAATCCTTAATAAATCGCCGATAGTAACCTGCCAACCCTAAGAAGCTTCGAATCTCAGTCGGACTCTCAGGTCTTTTCCACTCGGTCACTGCCTCTACCTTCGCCGGATCAACTGCAATCCCCTCCTTCGAAATTACATGACCTAAGAAGGAAACCTTCTTGTAACGGCCCCATCTCCCCCTGAGGCGAACCAGAGGGTTCGGCGGGCCGCCTGCCCAGCTCTCGCCGGGACTCAGTCGTTCACTACAATCCTCAATTGAATTTCAAGATATATATATCAAATATACATCAAAGGTTCCCAAACTTTACATATCAAAAGCGAAGCGTCCACGCTTCCGCAGCGCCACTCTGATCCTTGATCACAATTAGTATACAGGAGTAAGTCCAAAACTAGACTATTACACATCCAATCAATTCTTTACATATCAAAACAAGGTCCACGCTTCCGCAGCGCCACTCTGATCCTTGTCACAATTAGTATACAGGAAGAAGTCCAAAACTAGACTATTACACATCCAATCAATTCTAAACGTTCAATACAATCCCAATATGAATCATTACGCAAAAAGGAAATCCAAATTCAATCCATACATGAGATAATCCATGAATAAACACTACAAGCCCTTCCTTCGCCTTGAGCCCTGTGGAGGGGAATAAAACATTTTTGGGGTGAGCTAGAAGCTCAGCGAGTAACCAATAAAATCAGTTATCAAATCAGTTTCACAATCGTTCATTTCAATAATGTCATTTCAATATGGAGTATCAATAATTCAAGAAATATTTACAATGGAAAGCGGTAGTAACATTCATGAAAAGGATACGTTCGTTCTCCTGTCATTTCATTGCATTTGGTTTCATTCGTGCATTCATTCACCCCGTCCCTGGCTTTTGGCCAGCTCCACCAACCTACAAGTAATTACTCGAGTATACCGAAACGTTCACCCAAGTTCCTAGTCGCCCGACCGAGTCCGCTTCTGGCTCGAGACGACCGGTAACAAGGGGCAATGGCCAGTTCAGCCCAAAAGGCTTACATTCATGTGCAAGTAGCATTTAATCACTAATCATTGAAAATTTCATATTTATTAAGGTCGAGTGCGATAAAGTACACACTCGCCTAGAAAACTCGTTTTAACAATCATTGAAAGCAAAATCAATAATAACAAGACACTAATATGCAAGCACGCATGATATGTAAGAAAACAGTTCCAAAAGTAACTTTGAAAACAGTTCAAAAGTAGATAATGTAGGAAAGCGGTTCAAAAGTAAATTTGGAAACAGTTTGAGGTCACTCACCTCCACGGCTCTGAAACCATCCATCATATAGCATTGCCTTGCTCAAATCCAAGTCTTAGATCACAAACCCAATGCAACAAGTCCCTTCAAAGTTCGGACAGCACTTCCCCTAAATTTGCTAACTTTTCCAGCCATCACGGCTTCATTATATTTCTCATTCAAACCCAAAGGTACACACACAACAACAAGTTCATCCAATAACCATCCAGCAAGCTCCAAGTAGTACTAGTACAAGTCAAGCTAGGGAAAAGTCCGGAAATGAAAATTAAGCTCAAAACCAGAAAAATAGTTTTGACGTCCTTTTGCGGTAATGGTGCCAAAAGCACTACGATGGTCGGATGAAGATTCAAGACCCACCGTTTTGAAGCTAAACGACAGGGCTACAACAATGTAGAAGGCCACTCAGTCCAAATCCTAGCACAACTAGGTCAAATATGCAGAATACCAAACCAGAACCGTAATTGCAGGTTTACAAATCACACTATGCTGTAATTAGTCCAACTCAGTCTATACAGGTCCAAATGCATTGATTCCAAAGGAATGCGGTAGCTAAGACATCAAACTACATTTCATCAGAAGACCTCAACAACCAAATACAAAGTAATTCCAGTCAAAACAACCCATTACAGGCGCAGTTCTTACATCCTGATGAACCCAGAACAGCAACAGTAAATTCGGCTTATCTCATTCTACACTACTCCAATTGCCCTGAAATTTTACAGGAACCCTTAAAACGTCAATACCTACAACTTTCATGTTTTGAGCCAAGGCCAATTCGGCCTTTATCTAGGACCAAAAATTTCGGACAGAATGAAGAACCAAGAACCCTAATTTTCCAGATTTCTTCCAAAACAGAATTTACTTGCAATCTTCCACTTTTTCCACCTTCTAGAATCATCAACTATCATTTCCAATCATCACACAAAGCCAACCACATATAACAATCTATGAGAACAGAAATCTAATTAAATATAAAACTTCACTATTTCAAAACCTAGTATATGAAAATCACCATAAAATCACTTATTCAAACCACAACAATCACTAATTGACACATTATCAAGATAAAGGAAAGGTTTCTTAGTCACTTACCCATTGCCCCAAAACCCCAAAAAAGGAAAGACCCAACTTAGGCACCTTTGCTTCTCAAACCAATTCACCACACACTTAATACCACCAAGAAGAAAGGTTTTTTTATGGAGCAAAATCAAGTTTAACGGTTGGTTTGTGAGATTGGGCAGAAATAGAAGGAAGAAATTGGAAGCTTTTCTCTCTTTTTGTCTCCAAGAGGTTCGGCCAAGGAGCTTATGAAGAAGATGAATTTTGGGTCAGGTTTTTAATCAATTAGTAAAGGTAGTAAAAATGGTCAAAGTCCACCCTTGAGTAAGAAAGTGACACTTGTCACCTTTAGGTTTAAAACTTATCTTTTTGTCTCTCCAATACAAATATCTTAACACATTGTACAATAATATCACTTAATACAAAATTCCAACAAGTTGTCAAAAATATAATGTATTTACCGCACTTACGGGTCCAACGTTCAAAATACGCTCTTAATTTCTCAAAAACTAACCGACACTAGAAAAATCATTTTAAAACTATCTTTGCTCATAACTTTTTCGGGAAATTTTTTTTAATAAAGAAAATTAGAAAAGCAGCCGATTAAATAAAATAAACCCTAGAAAATTTGAAAAAATTTTCCGGGTTCTCAAACTCATTTTTTTTCGGGCGTCACAATCTCCCCTCAAAAGAATGTCGTCCTCGACATTCCCTCTTGTACCAATCAAGTCAAGACATCCCGCAAAAATCTCTCAAGAGTCAAATCAAACCCACAGTCCGGCATCCTAAACTTCAAGCCTAGGATACACTACAGAGATCTGAAGCCTAAGCTCTGATACCAACTGTAACGGCCCCACCTCCCCCTGAGGCGAACCAGAGGGTTCGGCGGGCCGCCTGCCCAGCTCTCGCCGGGACTCAGTCGTTCACTACAATCCTCAATTGAATTTCAAGATATATATATCAAATATACATCAAAGGTTCCCAAACTTTACATATCAAAAGTGAAGCGTCCACGCTTCCGCAGCGCCACTCTGATCCTTGATCACAATTAGTATACAGGAGGAAGTCCAAAACTAGACTATTACACATCCAATCAATTCTAAACGTTCAATACAATCCCAATATGAATCATTACGCAAAAAGGAAATCCAAATTCAATCCATACGTGAGATAATCCATGAATAAACACTACAAGCCCTTCCTTCGCCTTGAGCCCTGTGGAGGGGAATAAAACATTTTTGGGGTGAGCTAGAAGCTCAGCGAGTAACCAATAAAATCAGTTATCAAATCAGTTTCACAATCGTTCATTTCAATATGGAGTATCAATAATTCAAGAAACATTTACAATGGAAAGCGGTAGTAACATTTATGAAAAGGATACGTTCGCTCTCCTGTCATTTCATTGCATTTGGTTTCATTCGTGCATTCATTCACCCCGTCCCTGGCTTTTGGCCAGGCTCCACCAACCTACAAGGTAATACTCGAGTATACCGAAACGTTCACCCAAGTTCCTAGTCGCCCGACCGAGTCCGCTTCTGGCTCGAGACGACCGGTAACAAGGGGCAATGGCCAGTTTAGCCCAAAAGGCTTACATTCATATGCGCAAGTAGCATTTAATCACTAATCATTGAAAATTTCATATTTATTAAGGTCGAGTGCGATAAAGTACACACTCGCCTAGAAAACTCGTTTTAACAATCATTGAAAGCAAAAATCAATAATAACAAGACACTAATATGCAAGCACGCATGATTGTAAGAAAACAGTTCCAAAAGTAACTTTGAAAACAGTTCAAAAGTAGATAATGCAGGAAAGCGGTTCAAAAGTAAATTTGGAAACAGTTTGAGGTCACTCACCTCCACGGCTCTGAAACCATCCATCATATAGCATTGCCTTGCTCAAATCCAAGTCTTAGATCACAAACCCAATGCAACAAGTCCCTTCAAAGTTCGGACAGCACTTCCCCTAAATTTGCTAACTTTTCCAGCCATCACGGCTTCATTATATTTCTCATTCAAACCCAAAGGTACACACACAACAACAAGTTCATCCAATAACCATCCAGCAAGCTCCAAGTAGTACTAGTACAAGTCAAGCTAGGGAAAAGTCCGGAAATGAAAATTAAGCTCAAAACCAGAAAAATAGTTTTGACGTCCTTTTGCGGTAATGGTGCCAAAAGCACTACGATGGTCGGATGAAGATGCAAGATCCACCGTTTCGAAGCTAAAAGACAGGGCTACAACAATATAGAAGGCCACTCAGTCCAAATCCTAGCACAACTAGGTCAAATATGCAGAATACCAAACCAGAACCGTAATTGCAGGTTTACAAATCACACTATGCTGTAATTAGTCCAACTCAGTCTATACAGGTCCAAATGCATTGATTCCAAAGGCATGCGGTAGCTAAGACATCAAGCTACATTTCATCAGAAGACCTCAACAACCAAATCTAAAGCAATTCCAGTCAAAACAACCCATTACAGGCGCAGTTCATACATCCTGATGAACCCAGAACAGCAACAGTAAATTCGGCTTATCTCATTCTACACTACTCCAATTGCCCTGAAATTTTACAGGCACCCTTAAAACATCAATACCTACAACTTTCATGTTTTAATCCAAGGCCAATTCGGCCTCTATCTAGGACAAAAAATTTCGGACAGAATGAAGAACCAAGAACCCTAATTTTCCAGATTTCTTCCAAAACAGAATTTACTTGCAATCTTCCACTTTTTCCACCTTCTAGAATCATCAACTATCATTTCCAATCATCATACATAACCACATAATAACAATCATATGAGAACAGAAAAATCCTAATTAAATATAAAACTTCACTAATTTCAACCTAAATCATGAAATCATCCATAAAATCACTTATTCAACCACCACCAATCACTAATTGAACATTATCAAGATCAAAGGAAAGGTTCCTTAGTCACTTACCATGCAAACCCAAGGAAAGACCCAACTTAGCACCTTTGCTTCTCAAACCACTTCACCACACACCTTAATACCACCAAGAGAAAGGTTTTTATGGAGCAAATCACAGTTTTAACGGTTGGTTTGTGAGATTGGGCAAGAAATAGAAGGAAGAAATTGGAAGCTTTTCTCTCTTTTTATCTCCAAGAGGTTCGGCCAAGGAGCTTATGAAGAAGATGAATTTTGGGTCAAGTTTTTAATCAATTAGTAAAGGTAGTAAAAATGGTCAAAGTCCACCCTTGAGTAAGAAAGTGACACTTGTCACCTTTAGGTTTAAAACTTATCTTTTTGTCTCTCCAATACAAATATCTTAACACATTGTACAATAATATCACTTAATACAAAATTCCAACAAGTTGTCAAAAATATAATGCATTTACCGCACTTGCGGGTCCCACGTTCAAAATACGCTCTTAATTTCTCAAAAACTAACCGACACTAGAAAAATCATTTTAAAACTATTTTTGCTCATAAACTTTATCTGGGGAATTTTTATAATAAAGAAAATGTAGAAAAAGCGAGCGATTAAAAAAAATAAACCCTAGAAAATTAGAAAATTTCCGGGTTCTCAAACTCATTTTTTTTCGGGGCGTCACAATCTCCCCTCCTTAAAAGAATGTCGTCCTCGACATTCCCTCTTGTACCAATCAAGTCAAGACATCCCGCAAAAATCTCTCAAGAGTCAAATCAAACCCACAGTCCGGCATCCTAAACTTCAAGCCTAGGATACACTACAGAGATCTGAAGCCTAAGCTCTGATACCAACTGTAACGGCCCCACCTCCCCCTGAGGCGAACCAGAGGGTTCGGCGGGCCGCCTGCCCAGCTCTCGCCGGGACTCAGTCGTTCACTACAATCCTCAATTGAATTTCAAGATATATATATCAAATATACATCAAAGGTTCCCAAACTTTACATATCAAAAGCGAAGCGTCCACGCTTCCGCAGCGCCACTCTGATCCTTGATCACAATTAGTATACAGGAGGAAGTCCAAAACTAGACTATTACACATCCAATCAATTCTAAACGTTCAATACAATCCCAATATGAATCATTACGCAAAAAGGAAATCCAAATTCAATCCATACATGAGATAATCCATGAATAAACACTACAAGCCCTTCCTTCGCCTTGAGCCCTGTGGAGGGGAATAAAACATTTTTGGGGTGAGCTAGAAGCTCAGCGAGTAACCAATAAAATCAGTTATCAAATCAGTTTCACAATCGTTCATTTCAATATGGAGTATCAATAATTCAAGAAACATTTTGGAAAGCGGTAGTAACATTTATGAAAAGGATACGTTCGCTCTCCTGTCATTTCATTGCATTTGGTTTCATTCGTGCATTCATTCACCCCGTCCCTGGCTTTTGGCCAGGCTCCACCAACCTACAAGGTAATATTCGAGTATACCGAAACGTTCACCCAAGTTCCTAGTCGCTCGACCGAGTCCGCTTCTGGCTCGAGACGACCGGTAACAAGGGGCAATGGCCAGTTCAGCCCAAAAGGCTTACATTCATGCGCAAGTAGCATTTAATCACTAATCATTGAAAATTTCATATTTATTAAGGTCGAGTGCGATAAAGTACACACTCGCCTAGAAAACTCGTTTTAACAATCATTGAAAGCAAAATCAATAATAACAAGACACTAATATGCAAGCACGCATGATATGTAAGAAAACAGTTCCAAAAGTAACTTTGAAAACAGTTCAAAAGTAGATAATGCAGGAAAGCGGTTCAAAAGTAAATTTGGAAACAGTTTGAGGTCACTCACCTCCACGGCTCTGAAACCATCCATCATATAGCATTGCCTTGCTCAAATCCAAGTCTTAGATCACAAACCCAATGCAACAAGTCCCTTCAAAGTTCGGACAGCACTTCCCCTAAATTTGCTAACTTTTCCAGCCATCACGGCTTCATTATATTTCTCATTCAAACCCAAAGGTACACACACAACAACAAGTTCATCCAATAACCATCCAGCAAGCTCCAAGTAGTACTAGTACAAGTCAAGCTAGGGAAAAGTCCGGAAATGAAAATTAAGCTCAAAACCAGAAAAACAGTTTTGACGTCCTTTTGCGGTAATGGTGCCAAAAGCACTACGATGGTCGGATGAAGATGCAAGACCCACCGTTTCGAAGCTAAAATACAGGGCTACAACAATGTAGAAGGCCACTCAGTCCAAATCCTAGCACAACTAGGTCAAATATGCAGAATACCAAACCAGAACCGTAATTGCAGGTTTACAAATCACACTATGCTGTAATTAGTCCAACTCAGTCTATACAGGTCCAAATGCATTGATTCCAAAGGCATGCGGTAGCTAAGACATCAAGCTACATTTCATCAGAAGACCTCAACAACCAAATCTAAAGCAATTCCAGTCAAAACAACCCATTACAGGCGCAGTTCATACATCCTGATGAACCCAGAACAGCAACAGTAAATTCGGCTTATCTCATTCTACACTACTCCAATTGCCCTGAAATTTTACAGGCACCCTTAAAACATCAATACCTACAACTTTCATGTTTTAATCCAAGGCCAATTCCGCCTCTATCTAGGACCAAAAATTTCGGACAGAATGAAGAACCAAGAACCCTAATTTTCCAGATTTCTTCCAAAACAGAATTTACTTGCAATCTTCCACTTTTTCCACCTTCTAGAATCATCAACTATCATTTCCAATCATCATACATAACCACATAATAACAATCATATGAGAACAGAAAAATCCTAATTAAATATAAAACTTCACTAATTTCAACCTAAATCATGAAATCATCCATAAAATCACTTATTCAACCACCACCAATCACTAATTGAACATTATCAAGATCAAAGGAAAGGTTCCTTAGTCACTTACCATGCAAACCCAAGGAAAGACCCAACTTAGCACCTTTGCTTCTCAAACCACTTCACCACACACCTTAATACCACCAAGAGAAAGGTTTTTATGTAGCAATCACGGTTTTAACGGTTGGTTTGTGAGATTGGGCAAGAAATAGAAGGAAGAAATTGGAAACTTTTCTCTCTTTTTGTCTCCAAGAGGTTCGGCCAAGGAGCTTATGAAGAAGATGAATTTTGGGTCAAGTTTTTAATCAATTAGTAAAGGTAGTAAAAATGGTCAAAGTCCACCCTTGAGTAAGAAAGTGACACTTGTCACCTTTAGGTTTAAAACTTATCTTTTTGTCTCTCCAATACAAATATCTTAACACATTGTACAATAATATCACTTAATACAAAATTCCAACAAGTTGTCAAAAATATAATGCATTTACCGCACTTGCGGGTCCCACGTTCAAAATACGCTCTTAATTTCTCAAAAACTAACCGACACTAGAAAAATCATTTTAAAACTATTTTTGCTCATAAACTTTATCTGGGGAATTTTTCTAATAAAGAAAATGTAGAAAAAGCGAGCGATTAAATAAAATAAACCCTAGAAAATTTGAAAATTTCCGGGTTCTCAAACTCATTTTTTTTCGGGGCGTCACACTTCTCCAGCCAAAACTCACACTTACTAAATTTGGCGTATAATTGGTGATCCCTTAGGGTTTGCAAGACTAATTTCAGGTGCTGCACATGCTTTTCCCGGGTTTTCGAGTAGACCAAAATGTCATAGATAAACATAACGACAAATTGGTCCAGGTAGGGTTTGAAAACTCGATGCATCAAGTCCATAAAAGCGGCAGGGGCATTGGTTAGTCCAAAGGGCATCACGGCAAATTCAAAATGCCCATACCGAGAATTGAAGGCAGTTTTAGGCATATCTTCTTTTCGGATCAATAATTGGTAGTACCCCTGTCGAAGGTCCAGTTTTGAAAAGACCACTGCACCTTGCAACTGGTCAAACAGCTCATCAATGTGGGGTAGTGGGTACTTATTCTTAACGGTTACGTTGTTCAACCCTCGGTAATCGATACATAATCTCAAAGTCCCGTCCTTCTTTTTAACAAAGAGAACGGGTGCTCTCCAAGGAGATCCACTCTCACGGATAAAATTCCGCACAAAAAGGTCTTGCAACTGCAACTTCAACTCCTTACGTTCAGCAGGTGCCATACGGTATGGGGTCTTAGAGATAGGTAAAGTCCCTGATAACAAGTTAATCTCAAATTCTATCTCTCTTTGCGGTGGTAGATTCACTAGCTCATCGGCAAACACGTCCGAATATTCGCCTACTACTGGAACATCTTCTACGTTTAACTTATCAGTGGGAGTGTTGATGAGAAAGGCTAAGAACCCTCGTGCCCCTCTACTCAAAAGTTTCCTAACCCGAATACCCGAAACCATTGCAGACGAGTTAGCTTCAGGCGTAGGCGTCGGATCACGGGCACGACCTATACAACAAGAATATCCCAATTAAGACTCGAATACGAGTCAAAGCAAATCTACACACTACCAAAAATAAGGCCCAATAGAATGTATAAGTGCATAACCAAGCTAGGAAGAGTCCGGAAATGAAGTTTATGCCCTAAAACCAAAAGGCAGTTTTGACGTCATTTAATGGAACGGACACAACTGGAGCTACACTTATCGGATTGGGGTGCAATTTATACCATTTCGAAGTTAAACAGAGGGCTACAACTTTGATGAAGGTTACTCGGTCCAGTTTACAATGTATCTAGGTCAAATTTACCAAAACAACCCCAGATTTTCCAGTTCGAAGTTTACTGTGAAATTCAACTAGCAGTCCTGATTCATTCAATCATATCTCAGCACATACGACTCCAATTCAAGTGATTCCAAAGTCATCTGAAAGCTAAGATACAAGGCTATAATTCTTAATAAGACATCAACAACCAAATCAGTAGTATTCCTGGTCAAACTAACAAATTACAGAAGCTGATTACCAGTTTCAGATAGAAACAGGGCAACAGGGGTATTTCAATCTTTTCATAGGGTACATTGCTCCGATTGAGATGAAATTTTGTACGAAACTATAAAACATCATTCTCTACAACTTTTATGTTTTAACCTAAGGTTAATTCGGCCTCTAACCTAGTCGAATAGAACCGGACAGAACAGGATCATTTGGGAAACCCTAAAACCGAAAATCCCTCTAAAACCTTGAAATTTTCACAATAAACCACAATAAGCATATAGAGGCTCCAAATTCCTTCATATAAGACTATCAATCCATAGCCAACCACAAGCTACTATATAAAACAGAAAATTCCTCAATAAATAGGAAAATTTGAACAACTCAACCATAAGTCACAAAATAATCCACAAAATGACATGCTCTACCACTAGAAATCCTTAATTGATCATTAGTAACATGAGAGGGAAGATATTTAACAACTCACCTTTGCAACTCCATGAAACAAGACAACTAGAGCTTGTTCTTCACAAATGGCTCCACTCAACACCTTAAACTAGCTTAGCAACTCACTTTTGTGGAGAGATTTGGAATTTAACCGGTAGGTTTGCAAGATTCAAGCTAGAAATGAAGGAAAATTGAAGAAGCTCTCTCTCTCTTTTCTCTCTTGTTGCTCGGCCAAGAAGGAGGAAATGGAAGATCATTTTTGGTCAAAATTAGTTTAGTAAAGGTAAAGAAAGACTAGTCAAATGCCAACCTCCAATCACAATGCAACATGTGCCCATTTCAAGCTTATCTCATTTCTTTTGTCTTACAAGACTTAATTAACTAGCTAACCCCTAATTATCTCATAACACCATGTAATATAATTCCTTGTATACAAAGCTTCTCTAAATGAACCACATTTACCGCACTTATCGCACTAGTGGGTCCCACATCCACTGTACACCACCTTTAACACAGAAAATAACTTATATGGGAAAAAAATGTAAAAATCATACGTCCTCATAAAAATTCCCAAAATTTTCATATAAGAAAGAAAATACGGAAATTATGCGCAAAAGACTAAAATAAATGCCTAGAAAATAAGAAAATTCCGGGCTCTCACATCACATCATATCCCTTAATTGCTAAACCTATCAGATCGGCCAATAATTTCCGTTCTCCTACCCAGATCTCACAATCTCTATACACCAAGTTAGCGATTAGACTTTGATCCCCAGTAGGCGTTTTAACTTCCAAGTCGTAAGGTAACTTAATTGGCTTCAAGTCTATTCCACTCATGAAATTAGGGTTTACAAAAGAATGTGTCGCACCCGGATCAATTAAAATCTTAGCTAAGTGGTGAAAAATAGGAATTGTACCTTCAACCATCTCAGTCGCATCAGGTATCTGTTGGTGATCCAGTCCATAAACCCTAGCCGGTACCTTAGGTGGGCTCCCTCCAGCACTAGTGTGCTTAGAGGTTGACTTTTCTGGCTTTTGAGGGTTACCTCCCAATTTTGGTGCCTTTGGACAACCTGCGAGTTGGTGTTCGGCACTCCCACAAAACAGACATTTCCCCGACTTCCTCCAGCAGTCATTCTCAGAGTGGTTGGGTTTACCACAGTACCCATAAAGTAACTTGAGGGGTCACTGCCGATCCACTAGAAGGCGCTCCCCTAGCTTGAACCGGTCCAATACGACCTCTTCTGGATAAAGCTCCCTTAGAAGCTCCTGCAGTCCTTGTTCCTCCCGTTCCTCTTCCCATTTTGGAAGGCTGTGCACTTTTACTAGCTTGTCCAGAAGTGTGACTGGAAAAGTTTCTCTTCCTATTGTGAAAGTTCTTAACTTGCATTCGGGCACTCCCAACCCTTTGTGCTTTCTCTAGAGCCTCAGTAAAAGTAGAGATTTGGGATACGGCTAAGCCCTCCTGGATTTCCACATCAAGTCCCTGTACAAACTGTCTTATCCATTTTCGCTCATTAGTTACCAATTCAGGGACATATTTGGAAAGCTTAGTGAACTTCCCTTCATATTCCGCTACACTAAGGGTCCCTTGTTTCAACTTGATGAACTCATCTTCCATCTTTTCTTGGATCAAAGGCGGAAGGAATTTCTCATTAAATTCTCTCGTGAAATTCTCTCAAGTCCAAGGGGTTTGGGCTCTCTCCCACTTTCCCCTTACCACATCCCACCAAGCACGAGCCACTCCCTCAAATTGGAAAGCAGTAAAATTCACTCGCCTATCCTCAGTATAGTCTAGAGCGGCGAATATGTTGGTCATTCTCTCCAACCAATTCTCCGCTACCTCAGGATCGGGTTCACCAATAAATTTAGGCGGGTTAAACTTCAAGAACCTCTCTAGAGCTCTATCCTCTCCTCTATCCTGTCCCCCAGTTTGGTTAAGTGGTCCAGGACCTTGTCTTTCCGCTAAACGTTCTAGGATATCAGTCATCCTATTAATGGCAGTAGCCACTTGATTTCCATCTATATTTTTCTGTCCTTGGGTCGGTCCAGTTGCCGATCCCTAGTCATCCCCATGAGGTTGGGCCTGTCTAGTCCCTCGCCTGCGGTCTCGACCACTTCTTAGTCATTCCATTATCCTAGGCGTGCCTAGTGTAAGAAACAAATCAATTATGCGAGAAAAAGTCAAAAACGAGAACCAATCAAGAAATATTGGAAATAACAGTAATTTACATTCACTAGCATTTCAAGTTCATACAATTAGCAAGTCATGGGGGAGATCACAAAAATATAGCACGTAAGTGCCACAAGAGTACTTTTAGTCACAAAAGACTAAAGTAAAAGCAAGTGCCTCAAAAGTAAGCCACACAGTCATGCAAAATACAATGGCCTCAGCACTTAGCATCACCCCTGTTAATCCTAGTTACACCAGTCAAAAGGGTCAAAAGAGTCAATCACTAGGGACCTAGTCCACAGTAGGACTACCAGGCTGAATCTCCTCCTCAAGATCCTCCTCCTGATCTGGGCTCTGGACAATATCCATCACCCCATCTATCATCTCAGTGGCATCGGCCAGGATCTCGGAAGCTCGATCACTAACCTCCTCATCTAACCTAGTGAGTCGAGCCCTAGTCCTCTGGAGCTCCTCACGAGTAACCGCAGCAGTAGCCACCTCGCCCTCCAGAACCTCCTCAAACTCCGCAATCCTCTCTCCCTGAGCACTAACCATCTACCTCAACTCGTCTACCTCCGCCTGTAAATCTAAGTTGGTGTTCACCAACTGATGACGCTCATCGTCCAAAGCTAGCACGAGGTGGTTCAGGTAGGCGAAGGTCAACCTACACGAACACCGGGGAAACCTATTGGCAGGTGGGTAACGCACGCGAACCCATCTACCAAGAACTCGGTAGTAAATAGGTCTAGGAGGCTCTACATGACCATTCGCATGGCCATTCCCATTAGTTGTTGGGGCTCCATTTCCATTTTCCATCCCTACAAAACAATCACACTTTTCGGTTAGAAACTTAATCACTAGGTCGCTCGGATGTCACCTATGGCATGCCTAATTTAGTCACTAGTTCGCCCAAATATCACTTAAGGTATGACTTAGTCATCCTATCTCAAATCTTAAAGATAGAGTTTCAAATATGTCACCCATATAGATCTCTAACCTAATGCTCTGATACTAACTGTGACGTCCCCACTTCTCCCTAAGTCGAACCAAAGGGTATCCTCGGGATGCCTGCCCAACTCTCGCCAGGACTCAAGACAATTCCCGTTCAAGCTTAATGAAATACCAGCCATCACGATGATATAAGTAAAAAAGGGAGGTCATTCCCATAAATAACATTCAAACTTACATCATGAGTTCCAAAATACGTCAAGTGTCCAATCCTTACATCAAGTTCTCAAAATATACAATAATCCAGAGTCTAGCCAAGCATATTGAAAAACCCTAATACAAAAGTACATTCGAAAGGGGTTTCTCCGAGGTCCATTCTAGATCCTTTCCTGTTAAGGAAAACAAATCTACAGGGTGAGCAAAACGCTCGTGAGGCCAAAAACACACATGCAGGCACGTTGTTCAAGTAACAATCCCTATTTACAAGTAGAGTAATAATATTGCAATAATTAATAATTCGAGCGAGAAAAGTAAACAGAAACAACTCAAGGATATAGGAGCTCTCAGGAGCTATTTTCCACTTGCACGATCACGAACCTCCACTAGTTGACACTCCGTCAACCGAGTAGGTTTACTCCGTAGAACTTCACTTATCATGTCCCATTTCACCTTACATACCCCTGTATCGGGCCAGCCTGTCGTTTGTTTGAGGCGATACTGGTCGAGTATGCCAAGCAAGACCTCTCAATAGGTCAAGCTTATATCTTCTCATGGTTCACCAAGGAGCCCGACCAAGCCCATGCCGGCTTGAGTCCAAGGTTAGCCAGTGAGATTTGGGCGTCCCCCATGTTCATTTGTGAGTCGAGGAGATTCACTCCAACGAAGTATGCAGCCATAGCATACCATTTCATTTCATTCAATCATTTAATATCATTCAATCATTCATTTCATTCCATTCATTTCAAATGAGAACGAGTACAGTAAAGTACACACTCAACTCCATTTTCAAAATCTCCAATCATTTATAACAGTTAAGCATGTATCAAGTACTCATACACTTGACAATCACCGAGTGATTCAAGTAGCAAGTACAACCGATTGATTAGGCGTCTCCCATGAGATCCTCTTGGAGGTCCTCTTGAGTGCCTGAACAAGTAATAATGAACTGTCACTTATAAACCCCAATTATCAAGGAAGATTGTACACTTGTACAATCTAAGAAAATTTCACGAAAATGAACCTTAATTACTCGTAAATCGAGGCTCAAAAAAAATGGAGTTTTAAAACACAAGCAAAATCCGAATTTTTTTCATTGTTGAAATCAAGTATACAACGGTCTAGCAATATCAAAGGAGATAGAGAGTTTGAAACCCTCAATTTCCTTTAAGTTTGGAAATTTCAGATTTGTCGAGCAATTTTTGAAAAATCGTATCTCACTCTCTACAAGTCCAAAATTGGAAAACTTGGTACCGTTGGAAACTTCTTCCAAAGTATTAAAAGTTCCTAGAAGACACTTTTCCATGATTCCAAATGAAAGATATTCAAAATTCAGTTCAAAGTGGCTATTTTGGAATGCCAAGACAGATTTGGGTTGATTTTCGGCAAAGTTTGGAAATTCGGCAAAATTCACAAGAAGAAATGTACTTTTGGGCACCAAGATATGGTAGCTCAAAGTTGCTGCAAAAGTGAAACTGTTAAGCAAATTCTAGGTTTAAATCACGTACTTCGGGACTTTGTTTGAGCTTTGAAATGGACTCGGAATGGCACCAAATTTGGTATGATTATACTACCATATAAGGGTTATTCCTCTGCCAAATTTCATAGAAAAATACGTACGGGAAGTCGGTTAACAAAATCATTAAAGCTCCAAGAACTTCCAAGTCAGAACTGCCTTGTGGTTCCGTTTTCCGTTTTCAAAACGTTTGGCCAACAAAATGTCTCAAACACGGTCCATTTGTGTAGAAAATGTCTAAGAAACATCCAAGGTATATTTGGTAGGTGATCAACATCAAGAATTTCAAAACAACAAGTCCCAATCAAGATTTAGGCATTTACTAGTCAAGAAGAGGGTTTTCAACCACTGAATCAGTTTTGAACTTCAGCCACAACTCACTCAATTCAACTTGGAATTGAGTGTGGTTGGTGTATTTGGAAACTACATTCATAAGGGTAAAAGTTCACAGAAGGAATCGTTTTAAAAATCTGTCCACAGCTAGCCCATATTCGAGCATCAAGTTGCAGCTCATGACCTGCACTCCAGTGGATCAGCGAAACAGGGCAGTCATGTTGAAATGATTGGTATGGTTCACTCAGGTGGAATCAGGACATTCATTTAATACCATTAGAAAACTGGAAGTGTCTAGTTTCTAATGCAGCTGACGGCACTCCATTTCGACATCGGAGTAAAAAGTTATGACTGAAACAAAAACACTGCCAGAGTATTACGGAGTCTCATTTCCAGCTTTGACAAATTTTCGAAAACTCAACATTTAATCATCCAAATCACGTAATTTTTTGTGGAAACCTTACACACAACCCACACAACATGT